>NW_007252932.1:61463-84219 GCF_000164805.1 Carlito syrichta
TTACTTTATTTTATTTTAAAGGTGTGGGGTACTAGTCAGGACTGGGTACAGGTGAAGTTGTGGGCCTCTCTTTGGACCTCACTCTGCTTGGATTAGGATCAGGCACCCTTATTGATGTTATGTGCCCGCCCTCCCTCCCTCCCCTGGCAGTATCCCATTACTGCCAATCCCTTTTTGTGTAGTATTATGATAGGTGTTCAGAGTCCACTTATGAGTGAGAACGTGTGGTACTCAGTCCTGTGTTTCTGTGATAGATCACTGAATCTGATATACTCCAAATCCATCCAAGTTGCTTTGAAGTCCAAAATTTTGTCTTCTTTATGGCTGAGTAATATTTCAACATGTATATGTATCATTTTTTAAAAATCCAGTCCACTTTGATGGGCAGCATGATTGGTTCCATGTTTTTGCTATTGTGGATAGTGCTGCAATAAATACGCATGCACAGGTATCTTTTTTGTAGAATTATTTGAGTGCCTCCAGGTATATCCCAAGAAGATGTATTGCTGGGTCAATTTCTAGTTCTTTTAGAAATACCACACTGTCTTCCACAGAGGTTGAAATAGCTTGTACTTCCACCAACAGTATAGAAACATTCCCTTTTCTCCACAACTGTTGTTTTTTGTTTTATTAATGGTGGCCATTCTTACTGGACTTAGGTGGTATCTCAATGTGATTTGATTTTCATTCTTCTGATGATTAGTGAGGTTGAACATTTTTTCATATGTCTGTTGGCTGCTCATACATCTTCTTTTGAGACATGTCTATTCATGTATTTTACCCGGTTTTTAATGGAGCTGTTTGGATTTTTTTTCCTTTCAGCCCATTTGGGTTCCTTGTAGATCCTACATGTTAGGACTTTGTCAGATATAGTTAGCAAATATTATCCCATTCTGCGGGCTGTCTCCCCACTCTCTTGATGGTTTCTTTTGCTTTGCAGAAGCTTTTCAGTTTGACGAGGTCTCACTTGTCTATCTTGTCTCTTAAGGCATGGGCTTTTGGGATTCCGATCAGGAATTGGTTGCCTATTCCAATTTCTGTAAGAGTGTCACCTACATTTTCTAAGATTCTTATAGTTTGAGGTTTTATGTTTAGGTCTTTAATCCATTGGGAGTTGATTTTGGTATATAATGGTAGATAGGGGTCCTGCTTCATTCTTCTGCATGTGGTCAGCCAGTTTTCCCAACACCATTTACTGAATAGGTTCTCCTCTCCCCTGTGGTTATTGGTGGAGGCTTTGTCAAAGATGAGCTGTTTGAGAAATTGATGTTTTGCTTCTGAATCACACTTCTGTTTCATTGGTCTATATGCCTCTTCCTGTACCAACGCCAGGCTGTGTTGATTATTGCAGCCTTATAATAAAGTTTAAAATCTGGTAGTGTGATACTGCCCACTTTGTTTCTTTTGTTGAGGGTTGTTTTGACTATTAGTGGTCATTTTTGTTTCCATAAGAATTTCTGTATTGTTGTTTCCAGGTCTGAGAAGAATGATACCAGTAATTTAATGGGCATTGCATTGAGTCTGTAGATTGCCTTGGATAGGACGAACATCTTAACAAGGTTGATTCTTCCAATACATGAGCATGGAATATTTTTCCTTTTGTCTGTATCTTCTTTGACTTCTTTGAGCATTGTTTTATAGTTTTCATTATAAAGTTCTTTCACTTCTCTGGTTAGGAAGATTCCCAGGTACTTCTTTTTGTATGTGTGTATGTGGCTATTGTAAATAGGATTATATTTTTTATTTGGCTTATAAAATATACACAATTTATTGTTGGAGTATAAAATATACACAATTTTTATTTGTCAATTTTCCTTAGTAAAACTGGAAGGATGAAGAAGGATCAGCCCCAAGCCGGGCTTGGTGGCTCGGCCTGTAATACCACGCCTTCGGGAAGCTGAGGTGAGTGGATTGCCTGAGCCCGCAGGTTCAAGACCCGCCTGGGCAACTTGGCGAGACCTCATCTCTACAATAAATCAAAATTAGCCGAGTGTGGTAGCGCGCGCCTGTAGTTCCAGCTACACAGAAGGCTGAGGCAGAAGGATTGCCGGAGCCCAGCAGGTCTAGGCTGCGGTGGCCGGGAGCAGCCACTGCACTCCAGTCTGGGTGACAGAGTGAGACTCCAACTCAAAAAAAAAAAAGAAGGATCAGCCTCCTCCCTCTCCTGCACCATCAGTTTCCCACTCTACTGGCTCATTCATTCCTGCACACAAACATGCTGTAATATCTCCCATTGGAACAAAATGCAGCTAAATAAATGGAAAACAATATCCTGCCATAAAAATTCACAATCTGATCCCACGTCTGCCTCCAACTATGACCTGTTGACAGTCCCTATTGAAAAAAACCCATGGTCCAGACGCAGGAAAGGTGTCTCCAGATCATGACAGGCCTCCAGCCTTGTTCAGCTCCTCCCCAGGATCTGGTGTCCCCTTTGCTCTCCAGAGAAGTCCCCAGGCAGATCATGTGGCCCCAGGACACATGACAGATTATGTGGCCCCAGGACAGATCATGTGGTCCCAGGACAACCCTCTCCTGAAAGTGTGGTGCCCGGGAACACCCTGGGGTTTAGGGAGGAGGTGACTCCTGTGGCGCCCAGAAGATGACATTTGAGAGTTCCACATCCCTCATAGATTTATGGATACCTGGATACTTTCTTCATACACTGTTTCTCCATCAACCTCAGGGACTGTATTTGGGGTGTTATCTTTTTTTTTTTTTTGAGTTGGAATCTCACTCTGTCTCCCAGACTGGAGTGCAGTGGCCGTTCCCGGCCTCCGCAGCCTCGACGTGCTGGGCTCCGGTGATCCTTCCGCCTCAGCCTTCCATGTAGCCGGAATTACAGGCATGCGCTACCACACACGGCTGATTTTTTGATTTATTGTAGAGATGAGGTCTCGCTGCCCAGGCGGGTCTCGAACCTGCTGGCTTAGGCAATCCACTCACCTCAGCCTCCCAAAGGTGCAGGATTACAGGCTGAGCCACAGAGCCCGGCTGGGGTGTTATCTATACTCACTTTTTGAAACATTTCTGTATGCCCCTCAGGTGGATTCTCTTCCCTTGGAGTGCAAGAGCTGCCATCCGAGTTTTGGGCTGAGGGTCCCTTAGTGACTGTGTGGGATGCTGGAGTTGGTTGCTTTGTATTTTTGGCCACCCCATGCTCCACAATCATATTCCACTCCAAGAATTGACTTAGATTAAGGAAGGAAACACATAAAGAAAGAATATTTATGGACTTGATTAATAAAGTGAAAAAACACTAACTTTCTCATTTTCTTACTGGCATTTTGTCCCTGAACTTTTAACTCATTTCAAACTTTTAGCTTAACTAAAAATTGTGATTAGGAGCCCCTAGGATTTGGAGAATGCAGCACATATTTTTCCATTTAAATATGTAGTTCTAACTGGTTCAATGGGCTTCTTCTAGGATCCTTTTTCAGTAATGTTGAGGTAAATTGTACAAACCATGATTTTGCTCTTTTTAAATAATCCCTGACACAGTGTAGCTTCCAAACACTTTTGCTGAATTTAAGCAAGTCTCTTAAATACATCACTGATTTACATCAGCTGTGGAAACTTTGCTTGTCAATCAGTGGTCAGCCAGACCACCTACACCTGTCACATTGACTAATACACAGGATTATGTCTTATCAAATCAGCAGCCTCTTTCTCTGCAGAAAAGTCAGGGACTATGTCTCCTAGGATCCCCTTGCTTGTATAATTCAAGTTTGCATTTCCAATGGGAGAGACTTTCATGAGATATAGGGCCCAAAAGAGATGAAGGGACAGGCTTGGACCCACCAGGGGGGCTGCAGGCAGATGTGAGGTTCTCAGTGGCTTCTGTGCTAGGCTGGAGACCCACCTGCTTTGCCTATTCAGAACAAAATGAGAGGCAGGAGCTTTCTCAGATGTTCTGAAGAATTACAGCAACCTCCAAGCAGGATTCTTAGAACCTCTCCTCAGCGCTTCAGGCTGAGGTCTTCAGCATACACTTCTCTGACCTCCCAGCTGCAGTTTCCAAGAGCTCCAGTGGTAACTGGTGTCAGTATCTTGTTGTGGCTGTTAACAAGTTACCACAACCAAGTGGCTTAAAACAATACGAATTTATTATCTCACATTTCTAGAATTCAGAAATGTGAAATGGGTCTCTCTGGGATAGAATTAAGGTATCATCAAGCTACATCTAATGAAGCTCTTTTGAAGCTCTAAGAAAAAAAATCTATTTCTTTACCTTTTCCAGTTTCCCAAGGCCTCCTGTGTTCTTTGGTTTGTGGTCTCTTCCTCCATCTTCCAAACTGGCAGCCACATTACTTTGACCTCTTGTTCTGTTGTCACATCTTCTTCTCTAACGCTGACTTCGCTATCTACCTCTTTCACTTATAAGGACAATCGTGGTTATTGGACCTCCTTGGATAATCCAAGATCACCATATCATCTAAACTTAATCACATCTGAAAGTTCCTTTTCACTATAATATATGACATTTTCACAGGTTCCAGAAATTAGAACATGAACATCTTTGGGAGACCATTATTCGACCTGTCACATGACTACACCATATTTGCTCTGCCCATACTTTCAAACATTAGTGTGATCTCTTATATTAAACACTTTATTTCTAAAGTACCAGAGTCAGTCTATTTTCTTTGGAAAAACTAACACTGATAGAGCTCACTATGCCAAAAGAGTTTAAAAAAGTATCTAACTATTATGTCAAAGCCTTTAAATGATACTAATTTTTCTATAGTCAGTGGCTATAAATTAGGTAATGAGCTTGCTGGGATGGTGGCAGGGGAAGAAGAAGGAATGACTAGAAAGCCCTTCTGATTCTACCTCTGTCCCCGGTATCTGGCCCTCTTGGGTTCTAGGTTGCAGTTTCCCTCTCACATGGACCCAGTCATTTCTGACTCCCCAAGAGATTTTTACTGTATTCACGTCCATTTCTTGAATTTGTCTTCTTGTTTCTCTACCTTGTCTAATGGTTTCATGTTTACATCTTTTTCTCTTCCAATTCTTCAGCTTGAGCCAATTATCCAGGAAGAAATTCCAGGCAGCTAATTTTTATTTGACTGAAACACTTTCAAAGTTCTTAATTTTCTTTCTCTTTCTTTCTATCGTTCTTTCTTTCTTTCTTCTTTCTTTCTTTTGTGAGTTGGGGTCTCACTCTGTCACCCAAGCTGCAGTGCAGTGGCCCCATCATGGCTCATTGCAGCCTTGATTTCTGGGCTCAAGCGGACACCCTACATCAGCCTCCTGAATAGCTAGGGCTATAGGCGTGTGCCACCATACTGAGCTAATTTTTTTTTCTTTTTTTACATTTTATAGAAATCAGGTCTATTTGCCCAGGCTGGTCTCAAACTCCTGGGCTAAGGCATTCCTCCCTCCTTGGCCTCCCAAAGTGCTAGGATTATAAGCGTGAGCCATGACACTAGGTCTTAATTTTCTATTTTTAAAATTTTAGTGTAAAAATAATATATGCTCATAATAGAAACTGAAACAATCAAAATATGCATAAATGTATTCTTATATCTCTTTTATCACTAAATCTGCACCCACTTTACTAAGGTTATTAATATCACCCTACTCTTTATATTTCTTTTTTTTCTGTGTACCTTCTTTTCTCTTTATATTTCTACTTTCTCAATTTTCATACTTTTTACAAAAACTTGAGATCTGTTTGGGTTTGGTGGCTCACATCTGTAATCTCAGAACTTTGGAAGCCTGAGGCAGGAGAATCACTTTACCCCAGGAGTGCAAGACCAGCCTGGGAAACATACCGAGAACTCGTCTCTTAAAAACAAAACAAAACAAAACTTGGTATTTAAGTTACATACTATAAAATTCACACAGTCAAAGTGTACAAGTCAGAGGTCTTTACCACAATCAACTCTAGAGCATTTTTTAACACCCTACCAAAGAAACTCATAACCAATAGCAATCACTTCCCATTTTTCCTGAACCCCCAGTCCTAGTCAACCAACAGCTTATGTTCCATCTCTACAGATTTGTCTATTCTGGATATTTCATGAAATTAAACTACATGCTGTCTTTTGTGTCTGGCCTCTTTAACCTACCGTAATGTTTTCATGGTTCATTTGGGACTTCACTATCATTTATTACTAAATAATATTCCACTGTATGAATATACCACAATTTGTTCATTCATTTATTAGTTGATAGACACCTATGTTCTTTCCATATCACACTATTATTAATCATGCTTCTATAAACATTTGTGCATTTTTTTTGGATTTTTTGGTTTTTTTTGAATCAGGGTTTTACTCTGTTGCCCAGACTGTAGTGCAATAACACAATCACAGCTCACCATTTGGGCTCAGGCAATCTTTCCTCCTCAGCCTCTCCAATATATGGGACTACAAGAACTTGCCACCATGCTTGGTTACTTTTTAAAAAAAGAATATTTGTAGAGACAGGGTCTCGCTATATTGCGTAAGCTAATCTTGAACTCTTGGACTCAAGCAATTTTCCTGCTTTCACCTCCCAAAATGCTGGGATTACAGGCATGAGTCACCGTTCTTGGCCCGTTTGAGTGTAAGTTTTTGTGTAGACATGTTTTCAGTACTCTTAGGTACAATGTATAACTAGGAAGGGATTGCTGGATCATATAGTTACTTAACGATTAACTTCTTGAGCAAGTGCTGGCCTGTTTTCCAAAGGGGCTATGCATCTTGATATTCCCACCAGCAATGTTTGAGAGTTCCAGTTTCTCCACATAATCACTAGTACTTATTATTATCTTTTTTATCATAGCCATTCTAGTGGGTAGGAAGTGGAATCCCACTGTAGGGTTTATTTGCATTTCCCTGATGACTTCTGTTATTGAGCATGTTTCTATGTGCTTATGGACTTTTTGTATATCTTCTCTGGAGAACTGGCCCTCTTGAGCTAGGCTGCATTTTTCTTCCCAGATGGAGCCATACTCTAGGTACAAATTGCTCCCTTGCCAGGTGTATGATTTGCAACAATTTTCTCCCATTCTGTGAGTTGTTTTTTCACTTTCTTGATTGTATCCTTGGGTGCCAAGTTTTCAATATTGATGATATCCAATTCATCTTTGTGCTGTTGGTGTCATATTTGAGGTCAGGTGTCATTACCTAATCAAAGCTTTGAATTCCTATGAAATCGAATCTCCACCAGTAGAACATTTTGATCTTTTCAAAATTCTAAGAGATCATGAGCAACTGGTCAATGGATCTCTGTTTGGCATACACCACACCACACTCCAGCACCTCTAACCTCTGGCCTCATCAGTCAGTTCACCTTTGAGCTACGTTTCTTCTCTCCTTCTCCTATTGAGAGGTCAGCCACCACACTCTGACAGTTTCTCCAAACATTCCTCTACATACTTAGTCCTCCTTCATTTACGGACCATTTATGATTTCATCTAAGGGTTAAAGAAGCTTTTGTGTTTATGTTCTGTCTTTAGGCTTTCTTCCATCCTTATGAATTTTATCCTTTATATATACATTTATTTAACAAATTTTGAAAGCTTACTAATTGGAGGAATAGCAATAGGTGCTATGATTTACTTTCTCCAAATGCTGTCTTTTGTGCTTTAGGTATATTTTTAAAACTATTTTGGATTGACAAGATAAAATAAAATTTTAAAATTCTGACATCAGGTTGTCCCAGTTTTTCTTTCATTTCAGTCATTTAATTACTAGGATAAGGAGATACCATCAATCTGAACTCCCGCCCCGTTCCATTTTTTGGTGGAAATGTTTTCTTTGATAAAATTTTTAATTTTAAATTAGTGGGGTACAGTTCAGTGTTGGGAATACAAACGTTTATTAGGCAGGTACCCTTGTTCCCCATGTTTTTAAAGGAGAGGAGAGAGGACAATTTGGAAAGTCAGGAGATCTGTATATCCATGAGCTCATTACTCTCACCTGAGGATTTTATTTAATATTTTTATTTAGCATTGTGAGTCTTGCTTTATTTATTGCTTAAAAAAGAATAATCAGCTATTCTCTGACAGTCTTATAGGTTCATGGGATCAGGTGAGTTCATGTATATGGAAGCACCATTAATATTACATATAACAAATATAATTACAATAGACTATTTATAGAATTAGAAATAATATTTCAAAAAACAAATGGCAAAAATATATATTAGAAAATACTAGTTCAAGATTTCAGAAGCTCTGAGTTACTGAATTTTCAATTCTTTTGAAAATGGTAGTGTTTCTGCATGTTCTCACTTATATGTGGGAGCTAAGCTGTGGGTCTGCAAAGGAATAGAGGATGGCATGATGGACATTGAATGCTCAGAAGGGGGAGGATGAAGAGGAGGGGAGGAATGAAAAATCACCTATCGAGTACAATGTGCATTAGTAGGGGTGACGGGCACACGTAAAACCCAACGTTCTTCACCATTACACAATGCATCCATGTAACCATAAACTATTTGCACCCCTAAAGCTCTTGGAATTTTTTTAAAATAGTGTATTTGCCTATGATGAGTTCTAATGATTCCTTCAAGGCCAAATATTGAGGCTACCCAGATGCAGTTACCAATCTTTCCACTAGCAGACAAAATGTTGCCAGTGTTTCTTTAAAATATTTAGTTGTTTATGTCACTAAATCATGAAGTTGGTCTTCTAGACATGACTTTATCACCTGTCTTTCTTAGGCAATTTCAGAGTGCTTGTGCACAGACATCTATGACATACTTTTGTACAAGCATCAAACATTATATATATATGCTTGCCACATCTCCTCTAAGAAAAGTATAACCATTCTCAGTGACCTACAAAGTATGAATCTAAAATGTCAGCTTCTGCAAGATATATTTTGAATTCTATGTCCAATTGAATTCTCATTATTAGAGTCAATTTTGTAAAGTTTTAGCTTTTCATGAACTGACTGGTGTCCATTTTGCTCATAAGGTTATCTCCAATTGACTGGAAGGATGGTGATGGCCAGAAGTCCAAACTTGCAGAGGCTTTTAAAGATATTGGGAAGAATGTACCACTAAGGCATTTAATTAATAAAGATACTGATTTAATCATTGGCTAAAAACAAACATTTGTTTAATAGCCTTATTCTTGGTCCATTCTCCTCTTCCTACTGAGAAAGTATCTGTTCTACTACTGCTTCACAGACTGGAATTTTCTAAATTCTCAGTCTCAACAAGATAAACTGTGCTTTTAAATCATTCTTTTCTCTCAACATAGGACTATACTATGACTCCAGAAGATGCCCCAAGCAGAACAAATATTCTGAAATTAAAGGAAACCTTTGTATAAGATATTGAGAACTTTGGCAAAATTTTAGTTGGGCTGTGATTAGAGAATTTTCATAATCTCCACAAATCTTACAAAAAAATCCTGTTGATCCGACAGGTCCTCAGAAATCCTGTATGGGAACCTCGAAAGAGAAAACTTTCTGAAGACATTACATGGAAAATCACAATAGTAACAACCATAATGATATTAATAATGGCTGCATCTAAAGGGCACTTGCCATATTTCAGGCACTGGGTTCAGTACCTACATGGGTTATTTTGTTCAGTATTTACCACAACCATATGATGATAATGTTATTATCTACAATAAAAAAAATGAAACCTATAAATCATAAGTAGCATGCTCAAGAAAATTAAGTGCTGAGAGTTTAAGTACTTGGCCAAGGCAACATGTTTATGAAGACTTGAGGGCAGAATTTAGTTCAGGGCAGTTTTGTTCTAGATGGGCCGCTCTTAATTCACTGTATTATTGTACCAAGGCTAGACTGAAGTTGCCTCCTCTGCCCAAACAGTTTTTTCTATTATGGTGATCATGAAGAACACAGCTAAGGGAGTATTGGGAACAGAGGAGGTTGGGAAAGGATGCAGTATTTGAGAATGATTACTGACTTTGTTTAAAAGACACAATTTCATGACTATTGGGATTTATCTTAAACTTTCCTCCCTGGTATTCCATTGTATCCAGTTGACAGAGGACTCAAGCTGTCTATAGGCTAATTCAAGTAGACCTGTCTATGGTTCTGAAAGACAAACTGGCAGGTCCCATCAACCTCATGAGATACACTCTTTTTTTTTCTCTTTTTATTTTTCGCTTTAAAATTTTTTTAATTTTTAATTTTATTTTAAAGATGTAGGGTACAATTCGGAATTAGGTACACAAGTGGTCATCATACAGGTAAAGTTTGGCCTTCCTCTGGTCCCCACTTTGCCTGGTTTGAAATCAGGTATCCTTATTGATGTTGTGCTCCCTCACCCCACCCTAGCAGTATCCTGCTACTGCCAATCCCTTTATTACGATAAATTTTCAGGGTCCATTTATGAGTGAGAACATATGGTACTCTGTTCTTTGTTTCTGTGATAGATCACTGAGTATGATAGACTCTAAATCCATCCAAGTTGCTGCAAAGTCCATTATTTGTCCGTCTTTATGGCTGCATAATATTCCATTGTGTATATGGACTACATTTTTTAATCCAGTCCAGTTTCAATGGACAGTATAGTTGGTTCCATGGTTTTTCTATTGTGAATAGTGCTGCAATAAATATTTGTGTGCAGGTATCTTTTTCATAGAATAATTTGAGTTCCTCCAGGTATATTCCCAGGAGGGAGATTGCCAGGTCATATAGAAGATCGATGTCTAGTTCATTCAGAAATCACCACACTTTTTTCCCAAGAGGTTGCACTAGTTTGCTTTCCCACCAGCAAACTCCACATCCCTGCCAGCATCTGTTGATGTTTGTTTTATTAATGATGGCCATTCTTACTGGGGTTAGGTGATATATCAATGTGGTTTTGGTTTGCATTTATCTGATTAGTAAGGCTGAGCACTTTTCATGTGTCTGTTGGCTGCCCGTATATCTTCTTTTGAGAAGTGTCTATTCATGTTTTTTGCCCACTTTTGAATGGGGCTGTTTGTTTTTCTCCTTTTGGTACATTTGAGTTCCTTGTAGATCCTGGATATTAGACCTTTGTCAGATATACCGTTGGCAAATGTTTTTTCTATTCTGTGGGCTATCTCCCTGCTCTCTTGATGGTTTGTTTTGTTTTGGTTTTTTGCTTTTCAGAAGTTTGTCAGTTTGATGAGGTCCCACTTGTCTATCTTATCTGTTATGGCATGGGCACTTGGGGTTTTGATTAAGTATTGGTTGCCAGTTCCAATTTGCATACGGGTGACTCCTGCATTTTCTAAGGTTCTTATAGTTTAAGGTTTTACATTTAGGTCTTTGATCCATTTAGAGTTGATTTTTGTGTATGATGATAGATAGGGCTCTTGTTTCAATCTTCTGCATGTGGTCAGTCAGTTTTCCCAGCACCATTTACTGAATAGATTCTCCTCTCCCCAGTGGTGTTATTAGAGGCTTTGTCAAAGATAAGTTGGTTGAGAAATTGAGGTTTTGCTTCTGGAATCTCTATCTTGATGAATGGCATTCTTACTGTGGAAAACTGCCCACTGATGAAAGCTGTATATTTAATATGTACTTTCATTATTCACAAGATAGAGAAGCCAAACAGAATATTCTCTTTATATGCCTTATACAGAAATGTACAAAACAGAATAAAAATAGACCACATTATGAGTGAGAAGTTTATCTTGAATTTTGTTTTTTAGTCAGGGCCTCTGTCACACAGGCTGGGGTGCAATGGTAAGATCACAGCTCACTGCAGCCTTGACCTCCTGGGCTCAGGCAATCCTTCAGTCTCAACCTCCTAAGTACAAACACACCTGGATAAGATTTTCTTTTTTTCTGTAGAGACAGAATCCCACTCTATCCCCCAGGCTGGAGTGCAGTGGTGCAATCTCAGTGCACTGCAACCTCAACCTTCCATTGATCCTCCTGTCTCAGCCTTCCTAGCACCTGAGACTAAAGGTGTAAACCACCATACCCTGCTATTTTTTTAAGAGATGAGGTGTCATAATGTTGCCTAGGCTGGTCTTGAACTCACGGGTTCAAGCTACCCTCCTGCCTAGAGCCTCCCAAAGTGCTAAGATTACAGTCTTGATTCACTGTGCCAGCTTATCTCGAAATTTTTAATCAGACTATAAAGAAAAAGAATCCAGTATTATTGTGGGGAAAACAGAGAATGCATTTAGTTCTTTTATTTTTTAGTCAGTATCTTTGTCACCCAGGCAGGAGTGCAGTGGCATGATCATGACTCACTGCAGCCTTTAACTCCTAGGTTCAGATAATCCTTCCACCTCAGCTTCCCAAGTAGTTGGAACTACAGGCATGAGCCACCATGTCTGGCTAGGATGATGATGATGATGATGATGATGA
Organism: Carlito syrichta; assembly: GCF_000164805.1. Classification (NCBI taxonomy): domain Eukaryota; kingdom Metazoa; phylum Chordata; class Mammalia; order Primates; family Tarsiidae; genus Carlito; species Carlito syrichta. The sequence continues at coordinate 73,730 of NW_007252932.1, forward strand.
TGATGATTATTATTATTATTATTTATGCAGAGAGAAGGTCTCTCTATGTTGCCCGGGATGGTCTCAAACTCCTGGGTTCAAATCATTTAAACCTCCTGCCTTGGCCTCCCAAAGTGCTGAGATTACAGGTGTGAGCCACCACACTCTTACAAGTTTAAATTTGTAATTAACAATATGTATCCCCTCACAATTTATATGCTATCCTTTTTAAGTTCACTTTCATTTAAATTTAACCACACATTTGCTTTCATTTTGTGTTTGTATGTTTTTCTTTCATCTCATACCTTCCTCCTGGAATCTCTCCTTTTTTCTGATTTTCATTATTTAGAAAATCCTTTAGTAAATGTGTGTTTGTGTCAAGTTGTCTTTGTTTGGAAAAATCCACTGAGCTTTTTAGTTTTAATTATACTATTTCAATTTCTAAATGATGTATATTCGTCTTTTCAAATTTCTTGAAAATCATTTGTAGCTTCTTATTTACGGAAAATATTTTAAAGTTTGTTTTTAATCATAGAAAGAATGGCAATTTTATATCTTATTCTAATTTCTAAGCTAAATAAATGATTCTGCTGTAGGTTGTATTTGCTTGTTCTTTCATGGTGCTTCATCTCTTATGAACTTAGTTTTCTCTCTCTCTCTCGCTCTCTCTCTCTCTCTCTCTCTGTCTCTGTCTCTGTCTCTCTCTCAATTTTAACTGTTAAGTGCAAATCCTGAAAATACATTATTCCAGAGAGGATTTTACTTGCTCTTGCCAGGATTCTTGGAGTCTGGACTGTTTACATTGAATTTATGGCTTCATGATTTTCAGACCACCAAGTAGTGTGAACTTTGACTGTAAGTCCAAGTGAGGGGCCTCTTGTCTTTAATCTCAGGGAAATTTCTTGCTCCATTCCACTCAGATTCAAGGTGATTGTTCCTGAAGTTTTTTTGTTCATGGGAAATTTCCCTTACACAAGGAACTGGTCTTAGGGGGCCTGACTAAAGGGGGCGATCATCCCATGAGATTTCCTACTTTGAATGCTACCTGAGCTTCGTTGTCTATTACAAATGCCTTATGGGGCCACGAGGACTAAAGCTTAATTACTCCACATTAACTAAATGAGTTCAGCACAAAAGTAAATTCAGAGCTCCCTATTTTTTTATTAGACAGTTTTCACTGAAATGAAGGTGTCAAATGCTTTTATAATATGCTTTTTATTTTGGCGATCCATGTTTGTGAGCATGAGGGTACATACAGATACCTAATGTGCTATATCAGTGGTTCACACCTGATCCCCAAAGCTCCTTATCATAAACTTTTCCGTGTTGTTCTTTTGAAGCTATTGAATATCTGAGCATACTATTAGCCACTGCCTATGCATTGATAATGATCCAACAATAAGACATTCTCCTATGGAAGTTGGCTTCCAGATGGTCTGACTGAAAAATCTTCTCACTGGGGAATATTTTCTTTCCACTATTCTCCATGACAATTCCTGTAACTATAGAACTTTTGCCGCTATCCTAAGACAGCTAAGCACTCTGGGCAAACATGCTGAAGACATATTTGGTAGGTTGTTTTATGAGTCCAAAGACTGCTAAAGCAAAGAAAATTATCTTCAAGACAGATTTGATCATCTCGCTGTCAAGTCACCCAGCTGGATTTAGCAGTGGAATTGGTGTCACTACAGGAACATCATCGTGGAAAATACTCTCAGAAGTTCAAGACCAGCAGGTGGTATCAAAGAGTAGCATTCCTAATCCTGCTGCTCACATTTAGCCAGTGATGGATCACCTCCTCTGAATGCCCTGACACCACATGGTAATGACAAGGATGAGATGAAGTTCTATGCTGATCTTTCCTATTTCTTTGACCCTTGGAAAAAACAAACACTACAGGACACAGAAGACAAAAGGAAAGAGAAAAGACATCAACAGGAACAAAAGCATATAGATGGCATCACCTGCAAGATTAAAGGGATTTAATACAGACAGAAATAGATGCCAGGAATGGAATGTGATGTCATATGACAAAGAACTTAGACCTGACAACAAAGTGTCTCAGAGTAGACTATGGAGCGCCTCCAAGGGATCCCTGTTCCCAGGCATAAGGTCCCATGCATGGGATGTTAGGAAATACTCTTATCTGGCAACTCCCACTCATTCTAGAGACCCCTTCTTACACAGCTGGCAGCTGATGACGGTTCTTCAAATAAGTCCCCAAACCAGGCCCCTGAGCACGAGTCCAGGGACCCCCTCTGACTCAGCAATGCATGTGACCCTAAACAGACCTCAGCAGTGCCCCTCAATTCTCTTCCCTGACCCAGAGGGGTGCCAGGGGTCCTGATGGTCCAGCAGACTATTGAAGCTCCCAGCACAGATGATTGAACATGCAACCCAATAGGACCTCCTTCTCCACCTCCTCCAGCACAAACAGTCTTTGCCAACCCTCTCCAGGTTCCCTTCAGCGCTCCTTTCTCACATTGGCTGGCTCCACAAACTCACCTGTCTCCTTATCCTCCCACCACCAGGCTCCTGGTCACAGTCCTGCCTTCCCCAACAGAACTCCCTGGTCCGGGTCCTTCTCCTTTGTCTTCCCCAATATACCGCCCCCTCGTCACTGAGGCAAAGCATCAAAAGTCTGCACAACCACCAACAATTTGTACTCAGAGTGATCTCCTTTCTGCTATTTGAATGGGGATTCAGCTGGAAAAGGTGCAGGAGCTATGTGAGCAAGATGACAACAGGAGGTCACTGGGAATGACAGTCACAATCCCGCCCAGACCCACTGCGGTGGTGGAGTACAGTGATTCTAACAACTCAGAGTTTGATGAAAAGGACTGTTCCAACAGAGACAGTGCTGGGAAAGTCTTGTAAGACAGAAGGACAGCTGGTGACAGCCTGAACACCGTGTGTTGTGAGTGTATTGAAGATTTAAATGGTCTCAACATCCAAATAGTGGTTTCATAATCCTGCAGCTTAGCACTTTTGGATAATAATGTGAAATTGATTCTGCACATCCACAAATTCTGGGGTTTTTTTTCAGTATTTGCTGTACCTAATTGCCACTAAACATAGGAAATGGTGCTGCACACCAGAAAGTAAACTATAATTATTGCACGGTCCTAAAAACCATCTTACGTTCTTCGTGTTCGTGAAAGTCTTTAGTGCAGTCTGTATTTACCGTTATTGATCATTACAATTCTGCAGACTTGCCATATGTTTATGAATCTATCTTATGTTAGGTCTTTGCAAAATTAATGACTGTGTGTCACAGTGATGTCTTCAAATTAGTCAGTGACATGGCTTTACTTCCTTAAAAAAAAGAGTTTTAGAACAAGTGGGTTCTAAACAAAAGAGTATAATACAGAAGGAGAATCAAATATTTCTGCTTTCAATTTTTTGGCTCAGTAGTCTCTTAGTGAATTTGAATGCTCTGTTGAATAACTTCATTGCCTTTGCACTGAAGTTGTGAAGTTGGAAGGGCCCTTTTCAGGACCTTTTCAGCATGTGATGTCTGCTGTGCCGATGATGTCAACATAGTATCAAAGAAGTGTGGAAAAGCGTTAGAGGAGATGGAGAAACTTCTCAGTGTACAGAGGCAGGATCGGCATAAGCATCAAGTCGCACTCAGATTAATGCTGATTCAAGAGAAAACTAAAAGTCTTTATGAAGATTTGAAAAATATACATGGTGAAGAATCAGGGGATGCATCTTTTAATGCCAGCCATGTCTGCTTTCGTTGGTTGAAGGCTAGAGCCAACCTTCACAACATGAAAGTGAGTGCAAGGCAGCAAGTGCAGTTGTGGTAGCTGCCTGAGAATTTCTTGAAATGTTTTGATAAATTATTGATGAAGATGTGTATTTACCTGAGCAGGTTTTTAATGTGGATGAGATAGAACTCTACCAGAAGAGAATGCAAGACCCAAGTTACATCAATAAAGAGGAATAGTTGATGCCAGGCTATCAAACAGCAAATGATAGGTCGATTCTGTTGTTTGGTGGCAATGCTTCTGGAGATATGAAGCTAAAGTCTCTTTTGGTTTACCATTTAGAGAACCCAGAGCCCTTAAAACATAGCTGAGAGTTCTCTTCCTGTTGCATGGAAGAAACCCACAAACCTGGATTACATAGGCCTTTTTCCAAGACTGGTTTTCCTACCACTTTATCCTGGAGGTAGGGAAATATTGCTTGGAGCAGAATATCACATTCAACATTCTTTTGCAGTTTGACAATGCTCCAGGCCACCCCTATTCATCCCAATGTCAAAGTAGTACATCTGCCACTGAATACTATATCACTCATACAACCTACAGACCGGGAAGTTATAGTAACTTTCAAGGAATAATATTTATGTCACGCTTTTCATCAGACAGTAAAGATGGGTGATGAATCAGGAATAATTTTGAAAAAACTACAACATCTACAAAGCCATAAAAAGCACTGACTTTGTTTGATGTGAGATTATGGCTGTCACCATGAATGGAGTGTGAAAGACCCTTTGTTCACAGTTTATTTACAGTTTTCATGGATTTGAGAAGATGAGAGTTCAAAGAGGTCTTCGGTAATTTAGTGACCCTCAATGGAAAGTTGCAGCTAAATCTGCAAGAGGACGACTTCATTGAACTCCTTGCTGTGCAACATGAGGAGCTTACGAATGAAGGCCTGATGGAATTGGAGGCCCAGGGAAAGGACAAAGAGAGACAAGAGGAAGAAGAAGTAACCAAAGAACCAAAGAGATTCATGATGTAGGAAATGACAGGAGGATTTTCTTCATTTGAGGAGGCAATGTTAGTTTTTGAGGTGCAGGACCCGGACGTAGAATGGTACACGAAGGTTGCAGCTGTTGCTCAGAATGCAATTCAGTGTTATTGTGTCATCTCTGAGAAAACAAAAAGAGCTACATCCTGGACATCACTGAATCATTTTTTCAAGAGGGTAGACAATGAAATCCAGCAAGGAATGAAAACCTGTGCCATCAACATCAGGCGTGAGTGAACTTGCAGCCTGCCCTCCATCTCCTATTGGTGATGCTTCAACTCTTCCATCTCCCACCTATTCTTCCTCTTTCCATCAGTAACACTTCTTGCCTGTTCACTGGATGCCAACCCATATGACAGCTGCTGTACTGAACTACTATATTTTTCATGGTACTGTCCTGTAAGGTTAAAAATGTGGGGTTTTTTTGTGTTTGTTTGTTTTTATGTACTACTTGCGTATAAAGTATTATAAACCTAGTACTGTACAATACTACATAGACAATTGTGTTAGTTGTGCACTTAGGCTAACTTTGTCGAACTCACAAACAAATTGGACTTACAAATGTGCTCTTGGAATGGAGTTCATTCACATGTAGGAGAGTTACTATACTTGGTCTGATTTTAAAAGCTTAGACTTAGGTGAAAATAGAGATTGACAGTTATTCACTTTTCACAATGCTGTGGTCAGATTAGGAATCAATCCGATGAGTATGGCCTTTGCCCAGTTAGAAGCTCATGGTTCTCTTTTCTCATATTGTTGTTGGCGCATTAAATTTTAAAAGGTACCTCACCTGATGATATTGACAGACCCGTGGCTGTAGCAGAGCACTTTGCTTTCACCCCTGTCTTCCCTGTTAGTCTTCCCACATGGTAGTATCAAAGGCCAGGGGGGTTAATTTTCCCAGCTAAGGCAAAGCACTGGGAAACTCAAGAATGAAAACTTTTATTTTGTAATTCAAGATGAAGGATAACTGCTTGTTTAGAATGAATAAATGTCCTAGGTTTTGAATATAGCCATGACTTTAAAAACGTGCTGAGACACTTCAGTGGCTGAAAAAGTCTCACCTTTTTTAGTGTTTTAAACTTATTTCAGTCATTAGTGAAACTTGGTTATAGTGAAAGGAAGAATCTTGAGCTAAAAGCAAAGTTGTTCAAGTTGGTGTGAAATGTAAATGGGATGGTGAGTAACGGACTTCTGTTAATAAATTTTCCAGTAGAAATCAGCCGGCTCCTGAATCACAACTGTGTGTCTCCTAGTGGACAACTGTCTGGCTTGAGGCAGTCATCGTACAATGCCTGTCTAATAGTCTGTAGTCACATAGATTTTGAGACTCTGAAAACCTAATGTGTACAGCCCCTTTTTGACATTACGTTTGTTCCAGTTCCTCTGAGTCTTCTCAGTTATGTCAACTACTGGGGCGCATACTTTTTGAGCTTCTCTTCTTGATGCTGGTCACCATTTGGCCATTACTATAATTTTCCTGAATATATGTAAATGTTATTCTTTAATTTTAATATTTTTTTACAATGTAAAGGCCTGCTGTGTTGGCATTATTGTTAAGACTTTTACCATTTTTTGGGGGGGTGGTCATTGCTCTTCCTACTCATGATAGGTCCCAGTATAATGTTATCACTCTTTTTTTTTTAACTTTAAAATTTTTAATTTTAAAGATGTGGGGTACAATTCAGTGTTAGGTATACAAATGTTAATTATGCAGATATCCTTGATGATGAGATGTGCTCTCCCTTCCCTGGCAGTTTCTCTCAACTGTCAATTCCACCCCCACTCCACTGGAAGTTGCCCACTACTGCCAATCCATTTCTTATAGCATTATGATAATTGTTCATGGTCCACTTATGAGTGAGAACATATGGTACTCTGTTCTTTGTTTCTGTGATAGATCACAGAGTATGACAGACTCTAAATCCATCCAACTTGCTGAGAAGTTCATATGTTTTTCCCTCTTTATGGCTGCATAATATTGCATGGTGTATATGAATGACATTTTTGTTTTATCTAGTCCAGTTTTAATGGCCAGTGCGGTTGGTTCCAGGTTTTTGCTATTGTGAATACTGCTGCAATAAACATACATGTGCAGGTATCTTTTTAATAGAAAGATTTGAGTTCCTATAAGTATATTCCCAATAAGGGGATTGCTGGGTCACATGGAAGGTCAATTTCTAGTTCTTTCAGAAATCACCACACTGTTTTCTAAAGAGGCTGCACTAGTTGTCATTCCCACCAGCAGATAGAAGTGTACTTTTTCTCCAGATCATCACTGGCATTTCTTGTTGTTTGTTTTATTAATGATGGTCATTCTTACTGGGGCTAAGCGTTATCTCAATGTGGTTTTGATTCGCATTTCTCTGATGATTAGTGAGGCTGAACACTTTTTCATGTGTCTGTTGGCTACCTGGATATCTTCTTTTCAGAGGTGTCTATCCGTGTCTTTTGTCCACTTTGGAATGCGTTTGTTCTTTTTTTTCCTTTCAGCCCGTTTGAGTTCATTGTAGATCCTAGATGTTAGGCCTTTCTCAGATATACAGCTGGCAAACATTTTTTCGCATTCTGTGGGCTGTCTCCCTGATCTCTTGATGGTTGTTGGTTTGTTTGTTTGTTTTTTGGTGTTTTGCTTTACAGAAGCTTTTCAGTTTGATAAGATCCTACTTGTCTGTCTCATCTCTTACAGCATGGGCACTTTGGGATTTGATCAGGAATTGATTACCAGTTCCAATTTCCATAAGGATGTCTCCTGCATTTTCTAAGGTTCTTATCGTTTGAGGTTTTACCCTTAGGTCTTTGATCCATTTAGAGTTGATTTTTGCATATGGTGATAAGTAGGGGCCCTGTTTCAATCTTCTGCTTGTGATCAGCCAGTTTTCCCAGCACCATTTACTGAATAGGTTCTCCTCTCCCCAGTGATTGTTTTTGGAGGCTTTGTCAAAGATGAGTTGGTTGAGAAAATTGAGATTTTGCTTCTGGAATCTCTACCCTGTTCTATTGGTCCATATGCCTGCTCTAGTACTAACACTAGGCTGTTTTGATTGTTGTAGCCTTATAGTAAAGTGTGAAGTCTGGAAGTGTGAGACCTCTTGCTTAGTTTCTTTGGCTAAGGATTATTTTGACTATTGATGGTAGTTTATGTTTCCATATGAATTTCTGTATTGTCATTTCCAGGTCTGAGAAGAATGATGTTGGTAATTTAATGGGTATTACACTGAGTCTATAGATTGCCTTTGGTAGGATGGGCATCTTAACAATGCTAATTCTTCCCAACCATGAGCATGGAATATTTTTCTTTTTGGATTTCTTTGAGTAGCGTTTTGTATTTCTCATTGTAAAGTCTTTCACCTCTCTGATTAGGAAGATTCTGAGGTATTTCTTTCTTTCTTTCTTTCTTTTGTGGCTGCTTTGAATGGGATTGTGCTTTTTATTTGATTCTCTGCCTGCTTGTTGTTGGCATATAAGAATGCAACTGTCCTTTGCATTTATTTTGTACCCTGAGACTGTGCCAAAGTCCTTTATCAGTGCAAGCAGATATTTGATAGATTCTCTTGGATTTTCGAGGAATAGGATCATATCATCAGCAAAGACAGTAACTTAACTCTCTCTTCTCCTACTTGGATACCCCTGATTTCCTTCTGTCTAATTGCTGTTGCTGGGACTTCCAACACAATGTTGAACAACAGTGGTGAGAGTGGATAGCCTTATCTTGTTCCAGTTTTCAGGGGAAATTTTTCAAGTTTCTGTTCATTTAGCAATATGTTAACTGTGGGTTTATTTTAGATGGCGCTTACCATTTTGAGGTATGTTCCTTCTATACCTAGGTGTTTGAGGGTTTTTATCAAGAAGGGATGCTGGATTTTATCAAAAGCTTTTTCTGATGATATAATCATGTGGTTCTTGTTTTTACATATGTTGATGTACATAACTACATTTATGATCTTGCAGATGTTGAACCAGCCCTGCATCCTGGGGATGACGCTTACTTAGTCATGGTGAATGATTTTTGAGATGTGTTGGATCTGATCTGCTAGAATCTTGTTGAGGATTTTTGCATCTATGTTCATAAGGGATATTGGCCTATAGTTCTGTTTTCTCTTTTTTTGTTAGATCTTTACCCAGTTTGGGTATAAGTGTGAAGTTGGCTTCATGAAATGATTTGGGAGAATTCCATCTTTCTCCATTGCTTGGAATACTTTCTTTTTTTATATCAATATTTTTTATTATGATATTGTGGGGTACAGTTAAGAGTTAGGTATACAAATACGTTTCATTCAGGCACCCTGTTGATAAGAGGAGTTTCCCTGTCCCCAGACAGATATTTGCTACCATTAATCCCATCTCCCTCCCCCCCATAGTTTTCCACTACTGTCAGTCATTTTCTTGAAGTATTACATTGGATGTTCAAGGTTCATTATATGAGTGAGAACATGTGATACTCGGATCTTTGTTTCTGTGACAGGTCACTCAGTATTATAGACTCTAGTTCCATCCAGGTTGCTGTGAAATTCATGATTTTGTTCTTTTTTATGGCTGCATACTATTCCATTGTGTATATGTATCACATTTTTTTTAATCCAGTCCTCTTTTGATGGGCAGCATGGTTGCTTCCAGATTCTTGCTATTGTGAACAATGCTGCAATAAACATATGTGTGCAGGTATCTTTTTTATACAGTGATTTGAGTTCTTCAGAGTATATTGCCAGTAGGGGGATTGCGGGGTCATACAGGAGGTTGATATCTAGAGCTTTTAGGAATCACCACACTGCTTTCCACAGAGGTTGCACTAGGTTACACTCCCACCAACAGTGTAGAAGTGTTCCCTTTTCGCCACACCCTCTCCAGCAGCTGTTATTTTTTGAGTTGTTGATAATTGCCATTCTGACTGGAGTTAGGTTTGCATCTCCCTGATGATTAGTGAGGTTGAATATTTCTTCATGTGTCTGTTGGCTGCTCAGATGTCTTCCTTTGTGAAGTGTCTGTTCATATTTTTTGCCCATTTTATAATGGGGTTGTTTGTTTTTTTCTTTTTAGCACGTTTGAGTTCCTTGTAGATCCAAGATGGTAAGCCTTTTTCAGATCTGGTGTTGGCAAATACTTTTTCCCAGTCTGTAGGCTGCTCTCTTGATGGTTTCTTTGGCTTTGCAGAAGCTTGTCAGTTTAATAAGGTCCCACTTTTCTATCTTCTCTCTTATGACCTGTAGGTTTTGGGTTTTGTTCAGGAATTGGATGCCAGTTCCGATTTCCATGAGGGTATGTCCTTCATTTTCTAAGGTTCTTACAGGTTGAGGTTTTACATTTAGGTCTCTGATCCATTTGGAGTTAACCTTTGTGCATGGGGAAAGATAGGGGTCCTATTTCAATCTTCTGCACGTGGTCAGTCAGTTTTCCCAGCACCATTTACTGAATAGGTTCTCCTCTCCCCAGTGGTAGGTGGTGGAGGCTTTGTCGAAGATGAGTTGGTTGAGAAATTGAGGTTTTGCTTCTGGAATCTCAATTGTATTCCATTGATCTATATGCCTGTTCCTGTACCAATACCAAGCTGTTTTGATGATTGTAGCTTCATAGTAAAGTTTGAAGTCTGGTAATGTGATACCACCTGCTTTGTTTTTTTTTTTTTTTTTGCTGAGGATTATTCTGGCTATTCTTGGTTTTTTGTGTTTCCATATGAATTCCTGTGTTGTTTTTTCTAGGTCTGAGAAGAATGTTGCTGGTAATTTGATGGGTATTGCATTGAATTTGTAGAG
>NW_007252932.1:84449-90625 GCF_000164805.1 Carlito syrichta
GATTGCCTTCTCTTCTCTGATTGCTTGAGCCAGGACTTCCAATACTATGTTGAACAGGAGGGGTGAGAGTGGGCACCTGGAATATTTTCAATAGGATTGGTATCAGCTCCTCCTTGTACATTTTGTAGAATTCTGCTTGAAAGCTATCTGGCCCATGGCTTTTTTTTTTTTAGGTAGTTTTCTTATGACAGAGTCAATTTCCTGAGTTGTTATTTGTCTACTTAGTGTCTTAATGTCTTGTTGTTTCCACATTTGGAGGTTGTGTGATGTCAGAAAGTCCTCCATTTCATTTAGGTTATCAAATTTGTTTCCATACAGGTGTGCTTAGTAATCTCTGAAATCTGTATTTCTTCAGAGTCAGTTGTGATTTGATCTTTTGTATTTCTGATTTGCTTATTTGGGCTTTTTCTCTTTCTTGGTCATTCTAGCTAGGGATTCATCAATCTTGTTAATTCTTTCAAAGAACCAGCTTTTCGTTTTGTTGATGTTTTCTATGATATTTTTGTCTTCTACATCTCATAGTTGGGCTTTTACTTTGGTGATCTGGACTCTTGTGCTGAAGTTAGGGTTTTGGTGGTCTTGCTTTTCCAGCTCCCTTATTAGGCTGACTTATTAGGCTGTTAACTTGTGATCTTTCCATTTTCTTCATGTGTTTTTGTAGAGATATAAATTCCCCTCTTAGAACTGTTATCATAATATCCCAGAGGTTTCAGTAAGATGTTTCTTCATTTTCATGTGTTTCCAGGAATCTTTTAATTTATGTTTTGATTTCGGTGTTGACCAAATAGTTGTTCAGCATCATGCTGTTTGGTGTCCATGTCTTGTTGTGCTTTGGGGAAGTTTTGTTGGTGTTGACATTTATTTTTATTTCACTGTGGTCTGAAAAGGCATTTGGCAATATTTCAACCTTATGGAATTTGTTTATGCTTGATTTATGGCCGAGGATGTGATCAATCTTGGACACATTTCATGTGATGGTGAGTAGAATGTATTTTCTGTGGTTGTTGGGTGGAATATTCTGTAAGTATCTATTAAGTCCATTTGTCAAAGTTCATGTTGAGGTTCTGAACCTCCTTGTTGATTTTTCCCTCGATGATCTATCTAGGGTTGTTAATAGGGTATTCAAGTCCCCAGATATAATAGTGTTAGAGTTAATATCTTTTTTTAGTTTGCCTAGTAGTTGCTTTATAAATACTGGTGTTCCTGTGTTAGGTGCATATATGTTTAGGATGGATATTTCTTGTTGATGGATTAAATCTTTTATCATCATGTAGTCTTTTTGTATCTTTTTCAGTTTTGATAGCTTAAAGGTTGTTTTGTCTGATATTAAGATTGCAACTACTGCCTTATTTTGTGATTGATTTGCATGGAAACTTGTTTTTCATCCTGTAACTTTGAGTCTGTGTATGTCCCTTGTGGTGAGATGAGTTTCCTGGATGCAGCAAATAATTGGGTCATGGTTTCTTACTCAGCATGCCATTCTGTGTATTTTCAATAGTGCATTTAATCCATTCACATTCAGGCTGATTATTGAAATGTGATTGTTTATCTCTGCCATGAGGTTCTTATAAAGTATTTTCTTTGTTGTTTGCTTCTTTTCTTTTAGCTTTGGGGTTGACATATGTGTTTTCAAGTTTGCTGTTGCAATGTGTAGTCATTCTTTTTTTCTTTCTTCTGTGCTTAATACTTTTTAAATTGTCTCCTGTAGAGCTGGTCTGGAAGCTGCATAATCTCTAGGGATTGGATGTCTGGGAAGGATTTTAATTCTCCATCCCTGATGAAGTTGAGTGTGACTGGGTAAGAAATTCTTGGTTGAGCCGGGCTCGGTGGCTCAGCATGTAATCCTGCACCTTGGGAGGCTGAGGTTAGTGAATTGCCTCAGTCTGTGGGTTTGAGACCCACCTGGCAACTTGGCGAGACCTCATCTCTACAATAAATCAGAAAATCAGCCAGGTGTGGTAGCACGCACCTGTCATTCTGGCTACCTGGAAAACTGAGGCAGAAAGATCGCCGGAACCCAGCAGGTCAAGGATGCGGTGGCCGGGAGCAGTCACTGCACTCCAGTCTTGGTGACAGAGTTGGACTCCAATTCAAAAAAAAAAAAGAAAGAAAGAAAGAAAGAAAGAAATTCTTGGTTGAAATTGTTTATCTTTGAGGACTTTGAATGTTGGACTCCAGTCCCTTCCTGCTTGTAGTGTTTCTGCCAATAGGTCTGCTACTGTTCTTATTGATTTTTCCCAATAGTTAGTTTGACCTTTCTCTCTTCCTTTATAATTTTTTCTTTTATGTCTACTTTTTGTAGGCTAATTACTATGTATCTAGGGGTTGGTCTTCTCATTTGATGTCTTGTGGGGGTTCTCTGTATCTCTTTTGTTTGGCTGGTCACATCTCTGGTGAGATGGGGAAAGTTTTCTTGAATAATCTCCTGGAATACTTGCTCCAAGGTGTTCTCTGTTTCTCTTTCTTCTTCTGGGATACCAATCAGGTGTTAGTTTGACCTCTTGATATAATTGCACATCTCTTGTAAGCTTTGTTCTTTCTGAGTTTTCTTTTATTTATTTATTTTTTACATATTAGGTTAAATCCATGTTCTGGTCTTCAAGTTCTGACATACTTTCTTCCATTAGATTAATTCTGCTTTCCTCATCTTGTTATTTATTTTCTAGATAAAATTTTTTATGGCCAAAATCTCTGTTACAATTTCTGTCACTGCTGCATCTTGTCTTTCTTGAGTCTTATTCACTCTTTCCATCCATCCCCTAATTCCTGTTGTATTCTGAGGCCAATCACTGGTGACTTCCATTGTTTGGGCTCTGAGGTCTGATTTTTCAGGAGTTCTCTCTTGTTTTACACTTGAAATTACCTGTGGTCTTTTGTTGGCTTTTTCTCATTTGTGACAGATCTCTTTCCTTTCTCTTTAGTTCCATTATTCAATGACAGTGGGCGAGGATTTCACTACTGATGTTTGCTCAACTCTCTATTCTTCCATGATCTGGCTTCTGGATTTATTCTAGTTTGAAACAGGACTAGGCCAGGCTCAATGGCTCAGCTTGTTATCTCAGCACTTTGGGAGGCTGAGGCAAGTGGATTGCCTGAGCCTGCAGGTTCGAGACCCACCCAAGCAACTTCACAAGACCTCGTCTCTACAATAAACCAAAAATTACCCTGACATGGTAGTGAGTGCCTGTAATTCTGGCTACTTGGAAGGCTGAGGTGGAAGGACTGCCAGAACCCAGCAGATTAAGGCTGTGGTGGTTGGGAGTAAGCCACTGCACTCCAGTCTGGGTGACAGAGTGAAACTCCAAATTAAAAAAAAAAAGAAACTGGACTGTGACTGAGAAGCTTTGCTGTCTCTTGTAGTTTTGAGAGTTGAATAAGGAAGAGAATAAGGAGCTAGTATGCAGAAACTATTTGCAAATTACAATGTTCACTGATTGTGGTATTAGTTCCCTGAACTCCAGTCCCCACCACCATGCTATATGATTTTGTAATGCATATGTGTGTGTAACCCCTGAGTCCAAGATACAGTAACAGCAATGAGGAGAACAGAGAAAAGTAGAATGAAATAAGATGGACACAAATATTTAAAAATTTTAAAAACCACAGAACAATGAAAACAGAAACCAAAGCAAAAAGCAATTGAACACACACACACACACACACACACACACACACACACACACACTTCAAAACAAACTGGAACAACAACTAAGCCAAACAAAAAAAAAAAACCAGGAAAACCAAAAGCACAAAAAAACACACACCCTGCATAAAATGAATGGAGAAGAAAAAGAGAATGAACAGGGAAAAAAAAGACCTAGAGAAAAAAAAAGAATGAAAGGAATTCAGATTGAACCCTCACACATATATTCACACACACATTAAGCTAAAAATGAGAAGAAAAAAAGAGCAAAAAACAACAAAACAAACAAAACTAATAAACCCTGAAATATGATTACTCAAATATTCACATATACACATGAACAGAAAACAAAAATCAAATGAAGAGAAAAAGGAAAAAAATGTGGTTTGCAGATCATAATCTCACACACACATTCATGCACAAAGGAAAAATATTAAAGAATTAGAAAAACTAGCAGGCAAAAATTTTTTTCTTTATAATCAATATTTTTTATTATGATATTGTGGAGTACAGTTAAGGGCTAGGTGTACAAGTACATTTTGTTCAGGCACCCTTGTTGATAAGAGGTGTTTCCCTGTCCCCAGATAGATATTTACTACCATTAATCACCTCTCTCCCCCTCCATATTTTCCCACTACTGTCAGTCATTTGCTTATAGTATTACATTGGATGTTCAAGGTCCACTATATGAGTGAGAACATGTGATACTCATATCTTTATTTCTGTGAGAGGTCACTCAGTATTATAGACTCTAGTTCCATCCAGATTGCTGCGAAATTCATGATTTTGTTCTTTTTTATGGTTGTATAGCATTCCGTCGTGTATATGTACCACATTTTTTAAATTCAGTCCTCTTTTGATGGACAGCATGGTTGCTTCCAGGTTCTTGCTATTGTGAACAATGCTGAGATAAACACATGTGTGCAGTATCTTTTTTATACAGTGATTTGAGTTCTTCAGGATATATTGCCAGTAGGGGGATTGCGGGGTCATACGGGAGGTTGATATTTAGAACTTTTAGGAATCACCACACTGCTTTCCACAGAGATTGCACTAGTTTACACTCCCACCAACAGTGTAGAAGTGTTCCCTTTATGCCACACCCTCTCCAACAACTATTATTTTCTGAGTTATTCATAATTGCCATTCTGTCTGGAGTTAGGTGGTATCTCAGTGTGGTTTTGATTTCCATCTCCCTGATGATTAGTGAGGTTGAACGTTTCTTCATGTGTCTGTTGGCTGCTCGATCTCTTCCTTTGTGAAGTGTCCGTTCATATCTTTTGCCCATTTTATAATGGGGTTGTTTGTTTTTTCTTTTCAGCACGTTTGAGTTCCTTGAGATCCAAGATGTCAAGCCTTTGTCAGACCTGGTGTTGGTAAATACTTTTTCCCAGTCTGTAGGCTGTCTCCCTGCTCTCTTAATGGTTTCTTTGGCTTTACAGAAGTTTGTCAGTTTAATAAGGTTCCACTTGTCTATCCTATCTCTTATGGCTGTGGGTTTTGGGTTTTGTTCAGTAATAGGATGCCAGTTCTGATTTCCATGAGGGTACGTCCTTCATTTTTTAAGGTTCTTAGGGTTTGAGGTTTTACATTTAGGTCTCTGATCCATTTGAGGTTAATTTTTGTGTATGGGGATAGAAGGGGTCCTGTTTCACTCTTCGGCATGTGGTTAGCCAGTTTTCCCAGCACCATTTACTGAATAGGTTCTCCTCTCCCCAGTGGTAGGTGGTGGAGGCTTTGTCGAAGATGAGTTGGTTGAGAAATTGAGGTTTGGCTTCTGGAATCTCAATTGTATTCCACTGATCTATATGCCTGTTACTATACCAAAACCAAGCTGTTTTGACGATTGTAGCATTATAGTAAAGTTTGAAGTCTGCTAATGTGATACCTCCTGCTTTATTATTTTTTTTTCTGAGGATTGTTCTGGCTATTCTTGGGCGTTTGTGTTTCCATATGAATTCCTGTGTTGTTTTTTCTAGGTCTGAGAAGAATGTTGCTGGTAATTTGATGGGTATTGCATTCAATTTGTAGATTTCCTCAGGTAAGATGGACATCTTCACAATATTGATTCTTCCAATCCATGAGCATGGGATATTTTTCCACTTGTTTCTGTCATCTTTGATTTCTTTGAGCAATGTTTTGTAGTTTTCATTGTAAAGGTCTTTCACGTCTCTCGTTAGGAAGATGCCAAGGTATTTCATTTTTTTGTGGCTATTGTGAATGGAATTGTGGTTTTTATTTGGGTTTTTATTTGTTTATTATTGGTGTAAAGAAATGCGATTGCATTTGCACATTTATTTTGTATCCTGAGACTTTGCCGAAGGCCTTTATCAGTGTAAGGAGGTTTTTGACAGATTCTCTTGGATTTTCAAGGTGCACAGTCATATCGTCTGCAACAAGAGATAACTTGACTTCCTCTTTTCCTATTTGGATACACCTGATTGTCTTCTCTTCTCTGATTGCTCAAACTGGAACTTCCAATACTATGTTGAATAGGAGGGGTGAGAGTGGGCATCCTTATCTTGTTCCAGTT
>NW_007252932.1:90992-118151 GCF_000164805.1 Carlito syrichta
TTCTTATTACATAGTAGATTTCCTTGATTGTTATTGGTTTATTTAGGGTCTCAATTTCTTCTTGTTCCAACCTAGGTAGGTTGTGTAATGTCCGAAAGTCCTCCATTTCCTTAAGGTTTTCAAGTTTGTTTCCATACAAGTGTACGTAGTAGTCTCTAATGATCTTTTGTATTTTTTGCAGTTAAAATCTAAAACTGCTGTGGCACAGTATGGAACAACAGCGCCATTCACATTAGCTATGCTAGAAACCATTTCACAAGAAGCTTTGACTTCCTCTGATTGGCATATGGTTGCAAAGGCATGTTTGTCGGGCAGGGAATATTTGTTATAGAAGACAGATTTTGGGGATAGATGCAAAGAACAAGCTGAAAGAAATAGAGGAGGTGAGCTGAATAGGATTAATCTAGACATGTTTGTGGGCCAAGGGGAATACTCCTCCCAAGAGGTGCAGGTTTTATATCTCCAAGCTGTGTATGGTCACATCAGTGAAGCAGCACGGGGAGCATGGCATCAACTACCATCAACTGGAGTTAAGATAGAGCAGCTTTCAAAAATACGTCAGGGACCTGACAAGCCTTACCAAGATTTTGCATCTAGATTGTTGCAGGCTGTGGGTCGATTGGTGGTAGATGAAGAGGTAGGGACTCTTTTGGTAAAACAACTGGCCTATGAAAATGCCAATTCTGCCTGACAAGCGGCCATTCATCCCCCTCATAAAAAAGGGAATTTAACAAATTGTATTTGCTTGTGTGCTGATATTGGACCTGCCTATATGCAGGGAATGGCCATGGTGGCAGCTTTACAAGGTACTCCTCCCCATAAAATTTTTAATATAATGAGATCTGGTAATGGAGGAACCCAAGGCACCTCCTTCAACTGTGGGCAGATGGGCCATTTTAGTAGGGAATGCCCCATCTGTTATCCCCATTCGGGACCTTCCGCCAGAAGGGGTGGCCTACATCCTTATGCCCACGATGCAAGAGAGGTATTAACTGGGCTGATGAATGCCATTCCAAGATGGATGTTAATGGAATTCCCCATTGGGAAACTTCCAGAGGGGCCAGCCCCGGGCCCCTCAAACAACTGGGGCTATGTCCATCTACTCCCCACAGCCCATGCCCAGCTTGCCTCCTGGGAAGTCATCCGCCCAACGGGTCAGCGATCCTTACCGCACCACCCCAGGGAGTGCCGGTTTGGACCTCAGTTCCTCCTCCCACTTCATGTTAACCCCAGAAATGGGTCCACAAGCTATTCCCACGGGTGTGTATGGCCCACTCCCTGATGACACGGTGGGACTGTTACTGGGACGTAGCAGCCTTTCCCTGAAAGGCTTCTAAGTTCTCCCAGGAGTCATAGACTCCGATTACACTGGTGAAATTAAAGTTATGGGAAATGCTCCTCAGAATATTATTACACTCACTGCCGGCATGAAAATCGTCCAATTAGTGTTTCTCCCTTTGAGGAAGATGGGACGTATTGTCTCCTCACAAAAGCAAGGGACTAATGCCTTTGGTTCTTCTGATCATGCATATTGGGTGCAAGCCATAGGGGAAAAGCGGCCTGAGTATTCTCTGCATATAGAAGGCAAGACCTTCCGAGGATTATTAGATACTGGGGCTGACATCTCTGTTATTAGTCAGGCTCATTGGCCAACTTCTTGGCCTCTTCAGGAAGCAATGACTTCTTTACGAGGTATTGGGCACTCTAAGTCTCCTCTGCAGAGTAGCAAACTTTTGAATTGGAAGGATGATGAGGGCCATGAATGAGTTTTTCAACCCTATGTACTTCCTTTTCTGCCACTTAATCTTTGGGATCGGCATGTTCTCCAAGCTATGGTGTATTGTTATACAGTCCCAGCCCTCAGGTCACTACCCAGATGCTCGATCAAGGATTTTTACCAAACCAAGGATTGGGAAGGATTAGTCAAGGAATGCAGTATCCCTTAACCCCAACCGTAAAAAACAAGAAGTTTGGTTTAGGTCACCCTGAGTCTTTTCATTAGTGGCTGCTTCTTCTCCTGAGCCCCATCAGAAGATTGCTGATACCATTACTTGGTTATTTGATGATCCTGTGTGGTTGGAGCAGTGGCCACTCCCTGAAGAAAAGCTTGCAGCAGCAACAGCGCTTGTTCAGGAGCAGCTTCAAGCTGGTCACATTGAGCATTCAATCAGTCCTTGGAACACTCCTATCTTTGTAACTAAGAAAAGGTCAGGGAAGTGGCATTTACTACAAGATTTGCAAACAGTAAATCGCTCCATGGAAATTATGGGGCCTCTGCAGCCTGGTCTGCCCTCGCCAGTGGCCATCTCAGTTGATTATCACTTGTTTGTTACAAATTTAAAGGATTGCTTTTTTATTATTCCACTTTTTCACAAGGACCAAAAGCGCTTTGCTTTCTCTTTGCCTGCTGTTAATTTTAAAACAGCTGGTCCAAAGATTTCAATGAAAAGTTTTGCCTCAAGGCATGGCTAATAGCCCCACCTTATGTCAAACTTTTGTAGCCAGAGCCTTGCAGCCTGTCCAATCATTTTTTCCTGAAGCCTACATAGGTCAATACATGGATGACATTCTTGTTGCTCATTCCAATCCAGAGCGACTTCAGGTTGTATTTTTAAACTTACAAACTGCCCTTTAGCAATCTGGACTTATTATTGCTCCAGAGAAAGTCCAGAATGTAGCCCCATATGAATATATTGGTAGGCTTATAGAGGGACATAATGTTCACATGCAGAAGCTGCAAATTCAGCTGGAATCTTTATTAACCCTTAATGATTTTCAGAATTGCTAGGAGACATCAACTGGTTACGTCCCTCCTTGGGTATTTCTACTGCTCAACTAATGCCACTTTTTAATACGCTGAAAGGTGATTCCAACCCTCAATCTCCACGGCCTCTCACCCCAGAAGCTCTGGCTGCATTGCAACTGGTCCAGGAGGCTATTGCTCAACAACAGATTTTTCGCACCTCTGTTGCTAAGCCTTGGTCACTGCTAATTTTCCCTACATCTTATCTACCCACAGGAGTTTTTTGGCAACAAGGACCCATGGTTAGGCTGCATTTGCCAGCCAACCGATGATGCACCATGACTCCATATTATGAATCTGTTGCCCTCCTCATTACTAAGGGCCGACGGTGAACCAGGAAGCTTTTTGGCCATGAGCCTGCTTTAATTGTAGTACCTTACACTGCTCCTCAAATGACTTGATTTTGGGAGACATGCCCTGCGTGGCAGTTGGCTGTAGCCCACTTTACTGGACAAGTGGACTCCCACTATCCTTCTTCTGGACTTCTTACTTTTGCAAAAAATCATTCTTTTATTTTTCCTCAGGTTACCAGTGCTCAACCTCTGCAGGATGCTGATTTGGTTTTTACAGACAGCTCCTCTTATGGAACAGCAGTCACTGTCATTAACGGTGTTGTTTCTTGTTCTCAGACAGATTATGATTCCGCTCAATGAATTGAGCAGTTTGCAGTTTGTTAGGTCTTTGTAGATCTCCCTAAGAGACGTTTTAATCTTTACACTGACAGTCATTATGTTGCAGGAGTGCTATGTCATTTGGAAACTGCTAGTCTTCATACTGTCCCTTCCTCTTCCCCCACTGACATAATTGCTCTTTTACAGACCATTCAGTTGCGTATTCGTGCTCCCACGGAGCCCTTTTGTGTTGCTCATATTCGTGCTTATTCTACCCTTCCTGGTTCATTATCAGATGACAATGCCCTTGCTGTTGAGACTACGTGATTTTTTGCTTTCCCTTTAATATCCCCTGCTTCCGAAGCTACTGCTTCTCATGCCCTTCATCATCAGAATGCCCAAAGTTTACAACGCCAATTTTCATTGTCTAGAGAAACAGCTAGACAAATAGTAAAAAATTGTCCTATTTGTCCTCAGTTTCACTCCCCTCCTGCTGAGGGAGCAAATCCCCGAGGTCTGTTGCCAGGACACTTATGGCAAATGGATGTCACATACATCCCTTCTTTTGGAAAGTTGGCTATGTGCACGTTACAGTAGACACATGCTCTGGTTTTATTTTTGCCTAAGCCTGATCAGTCAAAGTGGCTTGATATATTAGAGCCCATTGCTTTGCAGCTTTCACTGTCATGGGCATTCCCAAATCTATCGAGACTGACATTGGGCTTGCCTATGTCAGTAAACCTTTTGCCCAATTTTGCTCCACATTTCAAATTTCTCATACTACTGGAATCCCCTGTAATCCACAAGGGCAAGGTATAGTGGAGCATGCCAATGGAATGCTCAAAATGCATTTACAAACATTAAAAAAGAAGGAATATTCACATTCCTCCCCACATACACTATTGACACATGCATTATTATTGCTTAATTTTCTTAATCTGGATAATGAAGGGGTATCAGCTGCAAAACGCTTTTGGCATCCTTTTCCTAAAGCATAGGCTTTGGTTCACTGGAAGTGTCCTTTGACAGGCCAGTGGCAAAGACCTGATCCAGTGCTCATCTGGGGATGAGGCAGTGCTTGTGTTTTCCTTAGGAATGCAGAAGGACCCCGGTGGCTCCTGGCACGATTTGTCTGACTCTACACTGGCCCTAGTTCCAGAGTATCAAGGGAGGATTGGACGGAAAGCCTGATCCCTCCATTCAAGAGGCCGTGCATCATCCCACCAGGGACTGTGCCTCTCCCGCGACCCCGCTCTATGGCAATGCGTCAAGCCGTACCTCCTTTTGGGGGGCAATTAAAGGCACTAACAGCTAAAGTCAAAAACATAGTGTGAAACAGTGGAGGGGGTCACATTTGACCCATCTACATTGTTCCTGGCCATGCTTGCTGTGGTGGCTTGCCAGGTGGGTATAGTTAGGGGCCACATGTGCCTGACCCCTGCCCCTTTTAAGGGCGGTGGTCTGGGATGATCTTTCAGTCCCGGTATATGTTAGCAATGCTTCCTTATTGGGCCACCCCCTCCACTGAGTCTATTACCCCGCAGTGAGTTGGTGGATTTTCTTATGAAGGACGGTCTACCAAAGTGCCCATTTGTTTTTCACGTTTCTAGCACCCACTTGTCATGGTGATTACTTCTACTTTTAGATAGACTCATGGATTTATGCCTCAGGGCATGAAGCACCAGCCTTGAATAAACGGAGAGTGGATCATGTCTTTTTATGGCCCGCCATAGTCTTGTACCACACCTTTTACTAAGGCTCCACCTCCTGAAGTTCCCCCCTGTTCCGAGGCAGTCCCATTTTTGTTTTCTCGGTTTCCACCCTGGCATAGGTGTCATTATCCTATGGCCATGTGACATCATATCCCCAGCACTAATGAAGGGGCCATGGACTGCACTACTCCTAATCCACTAGCTGAGACTGAATCAGTGTGTTGAAACCCCCGGAGGGTGGGTGGAGATGGTTCTTTCCACCTCAGCAGGATGCCTTCAGCTTGGTACTTGGAAACTATGGTGGCTTTACGGCCCATTCTCATCTCCCACCAGTCTGAATCTAACCAGCCATCTTACAATGGTTCCCATGAGGTGTTTACCTGTGTTCCCACCCCTTATGTTTTGTTGACAGGCCCCTGGAAAATTACTATGGAGTCCTCTTATTTTTCCTTAAAGTGTTCTCATTGTAATCTCACTAATTGTGTCTCTCCTCGAAATAGAGGGCAGCAAGTTGTGGTATGCATCAGCCCTCTTTTGTTATGATGCCTGTAAATATTTCTGGGCCGTGGTATCAGGACTCTGGTTGGCATGTGCTTGCTTGAATATCCAATCTGCTTGATCACCAGCAGAGATTTATTGGACTTATAGTTGCCGGTATTCCTGCATTTGTTATGCTGATTGCAGCAGCCACCGCTTCGGCAATGGCTTTGACTCAAGAAATCCACACTGCTCGGGACATGGACAATCTGGCTAAGAACATTTTCGCTGATCTATCCAGCCAAGAAACCATTGATGTTAAATTAGAGGCACAACTCAACGCATTGGAGGAAACGGTCCTGGTTCTTGGAGACCAGGTTGCTGCTTCAAAGACACGGGTTATATTATGATGTCATGCAGAATTCCAACGGATTTGTGTAAACTCTAAGCCTTATAATGGCTCTTGAGTGGCATTGGGATCTGGTAGGAAATCACTTACTGGGAATTTGGTCTTCTAATAATGTTTCTGTGAATATTGCTCAATTATATCAAGATATTATAAAAATTTTTACAACTGGGTCACCTTTATTGCTTGCTAGCTCATTGGCTCATGATCTTCTTGGAAAAATTAAGCAATTGGCATCATCACTTAGCCTATGGTCTACAGTATATTCTTTAATAGCAATGGTAGTGCTGATTTTAAGTTTACTGTTTTATCTCCCAGTCTGCATCCGAGCAGGAGGATGAGCCAATGGAGAACTCCAAGTAGAGATTCACAAGATGCGCTTAAAAGAAAAAGAAAAGGAGGAGATGACGGAAACCAGAATATAAGCTGACAAGATCCTTATGTTTCTTGGCTTGTGTTCGAGGAACCAAGTCTATACTTCCTTCATCTCCCCTCACATTTGGCTGTTATTCTGAAGATAGCAGAGCAGCGTGACCTCGACCATGCCTAGCCCAGAGGCTATCTTAAGGGATTACCTTGCTTAGCATAAACGTTAAAATATGAATAGTTTAGTCATTGATACTTACCCTGCTTGTGTGACTTAATCCAGACATTAACATATAACTTCCTTGTGTGATTTTTGTCCTATATAAGAGGCATGCAGTTAAAATAAATTTGTTCTCTTTCACTCTCAGCAACCTGGGAGAGAACCCTCCCAATCCTGCTCTTTCTCTGCCTCTTTCTTTTCTCATTCCCTCCCCCAACTCAGGCTCTGCTCAGTGGAGGCTGGACCCCCACAAAAATACAATCAGAAATGACAAAGATGACACAAAAAACGGATACTGCAGAAATAAAAAAGATCATCAGACATTACTTTGAGCACCTCTACAGCAACAAACTGGAAAGCCTAAAGGAAATGGATAAACTCCTGAAGATGTGCAACCTCCCAAGATTGAATCAGGAGAAATAGAAATCCTGAATAAGCAATAACAAACAATGAAATTGAACCAGTAATAAAAAGAAAATCATCCAACAATAAAAGGCCCAGGGACAGACAAATTCACAGCCAAATTTATCAGACATACAAGGAAGAACTGATATCAATTTTACTAAAACTATTCAAAAAAATTGAGGAGGAGGGACTCCTTCTTAATTAATTATAAGAAGCCAGTGTCACAATGATACCAAACTCAAGCAAAGTGACAACAGAAAGCAAAGGAAAACAAAACAAAACAAAACTACAGGTCAATAGCCCTAGTGAATAAATATGTATGCAAAGAGCCTCAACAAAATACTAGCAACTGAATTCAACAGGAAATAAAAGATAATAATCCATCACGACCAAGTGGGTTTTATTCCAGGGATGCAAGAGTAGTTCAATATTTGTAAATCAATAAATGTGATTCACCACACAAACAATAGTAAAAACAAAAATCATATGATCACCTCAATAGATGCAGAAAGGCTTTCAATAAATTACA
Source organism: Carlito syrichta (assembly GCF_000164805.1). NCBI lineage: Eukaryota > Metazoa > Chordata > Mammalia > Primates > Tarsiidae > Carlito > Carlito syrichta. The sequence continues at coordinate 98,522 of NW_007252932.1, forward strand.
CATCCCTTCATGATAAAAAGCCTCAACAAACTAGGTATTAAATGAACATTTCTCAAAATAATAAGAGCCATGTATGACAAACCCACAGCTAACATCATACTTAATTGGGAAAAGTTGAAAACATTCCCCCTCAAAACTGGAACAAGACAAGGATGCTCATTCCTCCTACTTTTATTAAGCATCCATACTGAATCTGGCCAGAAAAAGAAACAAAAGCCATTCAAATCAGCAAAGAGGAAGTCAAACAATCCCCGTTCACCGATGACACGATTGTGCACCTTGAAATTCATAAAGACTTCTCCAAGAGGCAACTAGACCTGGTAAATTACTTTAGTAAAGTCTCAGGATACAAAATCGATGTACAAAAGTCAGCAGCATTTTTATACACCAATAATGCTCAAACTGAGAGCCAAATCAAAAGCTCAATCCCATTTACAAAAGCCACAGAAAAATAAAATACCTGCTAATACACCTAATTAAGGAGATGAAAGATCTTCACAAGGAGAACTATAAAGCATAGATTAAAAAACATAGATGACACAAACAAACAGAAGAACATCTCATGCTGATGGATCAGAAAAATCATAGTGTTAAAATGACTGCAATTTCAAAAGCAATCTATAGATCAACACAATCCCTATCAAAATGTCAACATTGCTTTTCACAAGACTAGAAAAAAAAAGTCATAAAGTTTACATGGAACCAAAAAAAAGCCTGAATATGTAAAGAAATCCTAAGTAAAAACAACATCAGAGGCATCACACTGCCTGACTTCAAATTATACTACAAGGCCATAGTAACTAAAACTATATACTACAAGGCTATAGTAACTAAAACTATGGTACTGATACAAGAATAGACAGATCAATGAAAAAGAATGGAGCCTAGAAACAAAACTACATGCTTACAACTAATGATCTTTGACAAAGCTGACAAAAACAAACAATGGGAAAAGATACCCTATTCAACAAGCATGCTGGAAAAATTAGCTAGTCATATGCAGAAGAATAAAACTTGTCCCCTACCTCCCACCACATATAAAAATTAACACAAAGTGGGTTAAATACTTAAATTTAAGACCTGAAACTATAAAAATCTGGGAAGAAAACCTAGGAAACACTATTCTGGACAACGGGCTAAGCAAAGAAATTATGACAAAGACTTTAAAAACAATTTTGACCAAAAAAAGCAAGGTAGACAAATGAGACTTAATTAAACTAAAAGCTTCTGCACAGTAAAAGAAATATTCAAGAGTAAACAGAAAAATATGAAGTAGGAGAAAATATTTTCAAATTATACCTCAGACAAAGGACTAATATCCAGAATCTACAAGAAACTCAACTCAATATGAAAAAGAAACCATCAAAAAGTAGACAAGGTCATTGAAACTGGATTGGATGAAGAAAATGTGGTACATATACACAATTGCATACTATGCAGCCATAAAGAAGGAAAAATATATGGACTTCACAGCAACTTGGATGGATTTGGAATCAATCACTCAGTGATATATCACAGAGACAAAGAACAGAGTACCATAAGTTCTCACTCATAAGCGAACCTTGAACAATTATAATATTATAAGAAGGTATTTGGCAGTAATGGAAAATTGTCAGGGGAGGGGGAGTGGGATTGGCAGTTGAGGGAAACTGCTAGGAGCGGGAGGGGCATACCTCATCAAGAAGGTACCTGCATAATCAATGTTTGTATCCCTAATCCTGAATTGTGCCCCACAAATTATTATAAAAAATAAAATATATATATATTTAAAAAGTGGGCAAGGGATATGAATAGACATTTATGAAAAGAAGACACACAAGGATCCAACAAACGCATGAAAAAAATGTTCAACATTACTAATCATCAGAAAAATGCAAATTAAAAGCACAATGAAATATCATCTTACACCAGTAAGAATGGCTATTATTAAAAGTCAAAGGGCAACTGATGTTACTATGCTTACAGGGAATGCTGTTACACTGTTGGTGGGATTTAGACTAGTTCAAGCTCTATGGAAAGCAATCTGGAGATTTCTCAAATAACTAAAAATGGAGTTACCATCTGATCTAACAATCCCAATACTAGGGATCTAAACAAAGAAAAATATATCATTAGCTTAAAAAGATACCTGGACTTGTATGTTCATTACAGCACTATGCACAGTAGCAAAATCATGGCTCCAGCCTAACTGCCTGTCAACAACTGACTGGATAAAGATAATGTAGCATGTAAACACCATGGCATACTATACAACCATAAAAAAGAACAAAATCATGTCCTTTGTAGCAACATGGATGGAGCTGAAGAACATTATCCTGAGTGAACTATCTCAGAAACATCAAATCAAATGCCACATAATATCACTTATATGAGGGAGTTAAGTGGACACAAAGATGGAAATAATACACAGGGACACTGAAAAGGGGGAGATGGGGAAGTGGGTTAGGGTTCAGAAATTATCTAATGAGCATAATGCTCACTGTCTGGGGAATGGGTCACCTGAGGTCCAATCCCTACTAGTACACAATATGTCTATGTAACAATCATGCACTTGTACAAACTGAACCTAAAATAAAATAAAATAATACTTTCAAAAACTGTACCAATTTCACCAACATGGTGGAGTAGAAAACCCCAAAAACTCATCCCCCCACTAAAGCAACAATTAACTTGGAAAAAACTGTCAAAATCAAGTTTTTCTAAACTCTAGAATGTAATAAAAATTTTGCAACAAGCATAGAAGTGCTTAATGAGAGAAAAATCTTCTAAATTTTGGTAAAGAAACATGGTGGCATTTTTTCTTAAGCGCCTATTGACTCCCACCCTCATACCAGCAAAGCCATGGTAATGGCACCCTACATTTCTGGAGCACTTAGTCATGTCAGAGGAGTAATATAAACTTTGTGGTCAAAAAATTGTGGGTTGGTCCCCCCACATGAATTATGGCCCCCTGAGGGATCAGCTCAGAGGCATGTCATTGATTTATCCCCATTGATTTATTTCCCTTGTGGAAAAAAATGAAGCAACAGAAACAGTCCCTGAGGAAACCAAGTCATTGGATTTACTATACAGAAATTTAAATCAATTGTCTTAAATATGCTTAAGTAGCTACAGGGAAGCATGTAGAAAGAATTAAAGAAAACAGAAAAATAATATATCACTAAATAAAGACTACCAATAAAGAGATGCTAATTACAATTAAGATTTTAAAATATAGAATGAAAATGAATAATTACTCAAATAAAAAATTTACTAGAGGAATAAACAACAGACTTGAACATGCAAAAGAATCAGTAAATTTGAAGAAAATTCATTTGAGATTCCAGGGGGTGAGGAGTAAAAGATAAAAAAAGGATAAAGTAGAAAAAGTCTAAAGAATAGGGGGACACCTTCAATCTGATCAAAATATTCATAGGCTAGCAGCAGAATAATCAGAGAACTGAAGATAGGTCAACTGATATTATGCAGCTTGAGGACCAGAAAGAAATGAGTATGGAGGCAAATATTCAGAGCCTATAAAACCTCTGGACACCATCAAGTATAATAACATATGAATAATAGAAGTCCCCAAAGGAGAGGAGTGATAGAAAAAGACAGTAAGAATATCCAGCATAATGCCAAGTGAAAATTGGTTACATTTGATAAGAGACATGAATCTACACATTTAAGAAGCTTAGTGAACTCCAAGTAAGACAAACTCAGAGATTCACACCAAGACACAACATAAATGAAGGCAAATAGAGAATCTTGAAAGCAGCAAGTAATAGCCAACTTATTATGTACAAGGAAACCTCATTTAGATTAATAGCTAATTTCACTGAGGTAAGACAGACATGGAATGACATGTTTAAAGTGCTGATAGAATAAACCTGTCAATCAAAAAATTCATATTTAGAAAAATTATCTTTTAAAAATGAAGATACAGAGTTTTTCAAGATGAAAAAACTGTATCATTTTAAATGGTTAAGATGGCAAGTTTTATGTTGTGTGCTTTTTATCACAATAAAATATTAAAATAAATGATGGAGAAACTAAGACATTTAAAGATAAATAAAAGCTGAGCCGGGCTCTGTGGCTCAGCCTGTAATCCCGCACCTTTGGGAGGCTGAGGTGAGTGGATTGCCTGAGCCCGCGGGTTTTAGATCCGCCTGGGCAGCGAGACCTCATCTCTACAATAAATCAAAAAATCAACCAGGTGCAGTAGCGCATGCCTGTAATTCCAGCTACTCGGAAGGCTGAGTCAGAAGGATCGCCGGAGCCCAGCAAGCGAGGCTGCGGTGGCCGGGAGCAGCCACTGCACTCCAGTCTGGGTGACCGAGTGAGACTCCAACTCAAAAAAAAAAAGCTGAGAGATTTTACTACTAAGAGATATTCTGTACAAAAAACACTATCGTGAGTCATTCAGGCTGAAATGAAAGCGCACTAGACAATAACTCAGAGCCATATAAAGAAATTTTACTACTATATAAAGAACATCATCAATATATATGTCAAGACCATTCAATGGGGGAAGAAATAGACCCTTCATAAAATGGTGCTGGGACATCTGGATGTCAATATGTTAAAGAATGAAGTTGAAATCTAGCCTCACAGCATGTACTAATACTAACACTAAGTTTTACCCAGGCATGGTGGTGCACATCTGTGATCCTAGCTACTTAGGAGACTGAGAATCGCTTGAGCCCAGAAGCTGAGGTTGCAGCAAGCTATGTTTGCACCAGTGCACTCCAGCGTGGGTGAGAGTGAGACCCTGTGAAAAAGAAAGAAGGAAAGAAAAAATAAAGAACATAAATGAATACAAAGTACATCAAAGACCACATGGTGCCACATGATGATACAAAGGTTAAAACCATAAAACATTGCATTGCCAAGATTTTTTTTTGCACATTGATGTCCAATTGTTTTAGCGTTATTGCTGAAAATACGATTCTTTCTTCATTGAATGACCTTTGTATCTGTACTCAAAATCAGTTGACTTTACTTTTGTAGGTCTATTTCTTGCCTCTCCATTCTGTTCTGTTGATCTATGTGTCTGTCCTTTTACCAATAGCACACGCCCTTGATTACTGCATTTTTACAGAAAGTTTTTAAATAGTATCTCATATTTTTGAAATTTATGTTCTTATTACCATTCGCTTGAAAATGTTTTCTAACATACCTTATGTTTTCTTCTTGGATCCATGGGCTCTATTGAAATGTTTTTTTTTTTTAATTATTTTTTATATTTTATTTTATTTTAAAGATGTGGGGTATAATTAAAGACCAATTGTACAGGACTAATCAGTATAATTCAGGTACATAAGTGGTCATCATACAGTGAAGTCTGGGCCTCTCTTTAGTCCCCACTTTGCCAGGTTTGAGATCAGGGACCTTTGTTGATGTTAAGTGTCCCCCTCCTCCTGGCAGTGTCCCCCTAATGCCAATTCCTTTCTTATATTATTATGATAAATGTTCAGGGTCTTCTTATGTGTGAGAAAGTGTGGTTCGAGACCCAACTGGGCAACTTGGCAAGACCTCATCTCTACAATAAATCAAAAATTAGCCAGGCGTGGTAGCGCGTGCCTGTAGTTCCAGCTACTCAGAAGGCTGAGGGGGAAGGATCGCTAGAGCCCAGCAGGTAGAGGCTGCGGTGGCTGGGAGCGCCCACTGCACTGCAGTCTGGGCAACAGAGTGAGACTCCAACTCAAAAAAAAAAAAGAAAGTGTAGTACTCAGTTCTTTGTTTCTGTGATAAATCACCAGGTATGATAGACTCTAAATCCATCCAAATTGCCACAAAGTCCATACTTATGTCCTTCTTTATGACTACATAGTATTTATTTATTTATTTATTTGTACCCCAAATTTTAAAAATCCATCCCACTTTCAGTGGGAAGCATAGTTGGTTTCTTTTTTGCTATTGTGAATAATGTAAACATGTGTGTGAAGTAAACATGTGTATGAAGGTATCTTTATTTTGTTTATTTATTTTTAAATTTTTTAATTAAGTATGTGGACTACAACTCAGGGTCAGGTATACAATTGTTAATTATGCAGGTACCTTTGTTGATGAGGTGTGCTTCCCTCTCTCCTGGCAGTTTTCCACTACTACCAATCCTGCCATCACCCTCCCCTGGCAATTTCCACTACTGCCAATCCCTTTCTTATAGTATTATGATAGCTGTTCAAGGTCCATTTATGAGTGAGAACGTGTAATACTTTCTTTGTTTCTGTGATAGATCACTCAGTATTATAGCCTCTAAGTCCATCTAAGTTGCTACAAAGTTCATAATTTTGTCCTTCTTTATGACTGTGTTATATTCTAATGTGTATATGTACCACATTTTATTTATTCCATCTTCTTTTAATGGGTTATGTGGTTGGTTACATGTTTTTGGTATTGCGAATTATGGGGTATAAACATGCATGTGCAGGTATCTTTTTCCCAGAGTGATTTGAGTTCCTCCAGGTAGACGCCCAGTAGGGGAATTGCAGGGTAGTATTGGAGGTCGATTTTTCCATCTTTTAGGAATCACCACACTATTTTGTACAGAGGCTGTACTAGTTTACACTCCCACCAACAGTGTAGAAGTGTTCCCTTTTTGCCATATCCTCTCCAGTAGCTGTTGTTTTTTGAGTTATTGATGATGGCTATCCTGACTGGAGTTAGGTGGTATCTCAGCGTGGTTTTAATTTGCATTTCTTGATGACTAGTGAGGATGAGCATTTTTTCATGTATCTGTTGGCTACTCATATGCCTTCTTTTGATAAATGTCTATTTATATCTTTTGCTAACTTTGTAATAGGTCTGTTTGTTTTTCTTTTCTTTCTTTCTTTTCTTTTTCTTTTCTTTTGGCACTTTTGAGTTCCTTGTAGATCCTAGATGTTAGGATTTTGTCAGATATACAGCAGGCAGATATTTTTTCCGAGTCTGTGGGCTGTCTCCCTGTTCTCTTGATGGTTTCTTTGGCTTTGCAGAAGCTTGTCAGTTTGATAAGGTCCTACCCGTCTATCTTATATCGCTTATGGCATGGGCATTTCGAATTTTGATCAGGAATTGGTTGCCTATTCCAATTTCCATAAGGGTGTCTCCTGCATTGTCTAAGATTGTTATAGTTTGAGGATTTACATTTAGATCTTTGACCCATTTGGAGGTGATTTTTATATATAGTGAAAGGTAGGGGTCCTGTTTTAATCTTCTGGATGTTGCCAGCCAATTCTTAGCACAATCTACTGAATAAACTCCCCTCTCCCCAGTGGTTTTTGGTGGAGGCTTTGTCGAAGATGAGTTGGTTGAGAAATTGAGGTTTTGCTTCCAGAATCTCTGTACTGTTCCACTGGTTGATATGCCTGTTCTTATACCAATACCAGGTTGTTTTGATTATAATAGCCATATAATAAGGTTTGATACCTCCCACTTTGTTTCTTTTGCTAAGAATTGTTTTGGTTATTCATGGTCTCTTGTGTTTCCATATGAATTTCTGTATTTTCGTATCCAGGTCTGAGTAGAATGATGTTTTTAATTTAATGGGTATTGCATTAAATCTGTAGATTGCCTTAGGTAGAGTGGATATCTAAACAATGTTGATTCTTTCAATACATGAGCATGGAATATTTTTCCATTTGTTTGTGTCATCTTTGATTTCTGTGCACAGTGTTTTATAGTTTTTGTTGTAAAGGTCTTTCACTTCTTGATGCCAAATTATTTCCTTTTTGTGACTTTTGTGAATGGGATTCTGTTTTTTATTTTGTTCTCTGCCTGTTTGAGGTTGGTGTATAAGAATTCAACTGTCTTTTGCATGCTTATTTCATAGCCAGATAATTTGCCAAAGTATTTTATCAGTGTAAGAAGGTTTTTGACAGATTATCTTAAGTTTTCAAGGTATAGGATCATATCGTCAGCAAAGAGGGACGATTTAACTTCCTTATTTCCTATTTGGATACCCCTGATTTCTTTCTCTTGTCTGATTGCTCTAGCTAAGACTTCCAACACTATGTTGTACAAGAGGGATGAGAGTGGGTGGCCCTGTCTTGTTCCAGTTTTCAAGGGAAATGCTTTCAATTTCTGTCTGCTTAGCAATATGTTGACTTTGGGTTCATCATAGATGCCTCCTGTTATTTTGTGGTATGATCCCTCTATAACTAGGTATTCAAGTGTTTTTATCAAGAAGGGATACTTCATTTTATTGAAAGCTTTTTCTGCATCTAATGATATAATCATATGGTTCTTGTTTTTATATCTACTTATGTATCTAAGTACATTTATGGTCTTGTGGATGTTGAACCAACTCTTCATGGTAGATGATTTTTGAAATGTGTTGTTGGATCCTATTTGCCAGAATCTTGTTGAGAATTTTTGCATCTATGTTCATCAGGGATACTGACCTGCAGTTCTCTTTCTGTGTTGGATCTTTACCCAGTTCGCATATCAGTGTAATGTTCACTTCATAAAATCATTTTGGGAGAGTTCTATCTTCCTTGATTGCCTAGAATACTTTCAATAGGACTGATATCAGCTCCTTCATGTTTGTTTTATAGAATGCTTCTGGAAATCCATCTGGTCCAGGACTTTTCTTTCTGTAAGTAGTTTTCTTATGAAGGAGTCAATTTCCTAGGTTGTTATTGGCATACTTAGGTTCTCAATTTCTTCTTGTTTCAACACTTTAGATTGTGTGATGTTAGAAAGTACTCTGTTTTATTTAGGCTTTCGAGTTTGTTTCCATAGAGGTGTGCATAGTAATCGCAGATAATCTTTTGTATTTCTTTGGGGTAATTTGTTACCTGATCTTTTGCATTTCTGATTGTGCTGTTTGGGTTTTTTCTCTCTTTTTCTTGCTCAGTCTGTCTAGGGGCCCATCAATCTTGTTTATCCTTTCAAAGAACCAGCTTTTTGTTTCATTGATTTTTTTTCTATGATACTTTTGTCTTCTATGTCCTATATTTGGGCTTTTACTTTGGTGATCTAGATTCTTCAGTTGAAGTTAGGGTTTTGGTAGTCTTCCCTTTCCCGCTTCCTTAGGCGATTTGTTAGGCTATTAAATTGTGACTTTCTATTTTCTTGATGTGTGTGTATAGAGTTATAAATTTCTCTAAGGACTTCTTTCACGGTATCCCAGATGTTTTGGTAAGATGTGGCATAGTTTTCATTTGTTTCTAGTAATCTTTTAATTTCTGTTTTGATTTCTCTGTTGACCTAAGAGTTGTTCAGTATCATGCTGTTTAATGTTCATGTCTTCGTGGGTTTTGGGGGAATCTTGCTGATAGTGATATTTATTTTTGTTCCACTGTGGTCTGTGAAAGTTCATGACAGTATTTCAATCTTATAAAATTTGTGTTTGCTCTATTCATGGCCAAGAATGTGGTTGATCTTGGAGTACATTCCATGTGGTGATGAGTAGAATGTATATTCCATGGTTGTTGGGTGGGGTGTTCTGTAGGTATCTCTTAAGTCCATTTGGTCAGTTGTCAAGTTGTGGTTCTGGATCTCCTTGTTGATTTTTTGCCTCAATAGTCTATATAGAGTTATTATTAGGGTATTTAAGTTCCCAACGATAATAGTGTTAGAGTCAATGTCTTTTTTAGTTTACTTAGTAGCCTTATAAAAGCTGGTGCTCCAGTGTTGGGTGCCTATGTGCTTAGGATGGATATGTCTTGTGATGGATTGAACCTTTTATCATTATGCAGTATCTTTCCATTTAACATTTGTTTTTGATAGCTTAAAGGTTGTTTTGTCTGCTATTAAGATCATGACTCCTACCTTCTTTTGTGTTCCATTTGCCTGAAAATTTGTTTTCTATCTTCTAACTTTGAGTCTGTGAGTGTCCTTTGTAGTGAACTGTGTTTCCTGGAGGCAGCATATTGTTGGGTCATATTTTTCTTTTTAACCCAGTTTGTCATTCTATGTCTTTTCAGTGGTGCATTTAATTCATTCACATTTAAGCTGATTATTTACATGTGAGAATTTTTCCCTGTCGTGAGGCTCTTATAAAGCTTATTGTTGTTGTTGTTTGTTGGTTTTATTTTAATTTTGGGGTTGATATGCATTTTCAGTTTGCAGTCATGTTGCATGCTGTGCTGATTCTTTTGCTTCATCTTATGAAGTGCATGATCATTCTTTTTTTTTTTTCTTTCTTCTGTGTCTAATACCTTCTTAAGCATCTCCTGTACAGCAGGTCTGGAGACAGCATAAAATCTTAGGGATTGAATGTCTGGAAAAGATTTTAATTCTCCATTGCTGGTGAAGCTTAGCTTAGCTAGATAGGAAATTATTGGTGGGAATTTTTATCTTTGAGAATGTTGAAGATTGACCTCTAATCTCTTCTAGCCTATAGTTTTCCTATAGATAAGTCTGCTGCTATTCGAATTGGTCTTCCCTGGTAGGTAGACTAACCTTTCTCTCTTACTGCCTTGAGGATTTTTCTTTTATGCCTACTTTGTGTAAGTGAATTACTATATGTCTAGAAATTGGCTTTCTGATTGTTGCCTTGAAAGGGTTCTCTGAATCTCTTGGATTTGGATGGTCACATCTCTGATGAAATGCAGGAAGTTTTCTTGGATGATCTCATGGAATGTTTGTTCCATAGTGCTGCTGGTCTCCTTTTCTGCTTCAGGGATACCAATCAGGTATAAGTTTGGCTTCTTAATATAATTGCACATCTTTTGAAATCTTGTTCTGCCTCTTTAAGCTCTCTTTCTATGTTTTTAACAGATTTGGTTAGTTTCATATTTAGGTCTTCAAGCTCTGAGATTCTTTTCTTTGGTTAATTCTGCTTTCCATGCTGTCAGTTTTTTATTTATGTCATTGACTGTATTTTTTATGACTTGAATCCTTGCATTTAATTCTTTCATGTTTTCATCTTGCTTTTCTTGGTTCTTATTCAACTTTTCCAACCATTTCTTGATCTCTGCATTTGTGATGTGACAGCAGTTGATCTGGGCACTCTCCATTGTTTGAGTTCTGATGACTTGCTCTCCAATATCATCTTTATAGGACTTTCTGGGTTCCCTGTGTTTTTTCACCAATTTCTCTTCATTTGTGATGGATTTTTTTTCTGTTTACTTCCATTACTCAGTGAGAGAGGGAATAGTTTTTATTTCTCTTTTCTCCACCCCCTATTCTTCCTTTGGTAAAGTTCCCAGATTTGTTTAATCTGGAATCTGGTTTGCCAGCAGGGAGGTATGCTGTCCTTTTGCAACTTTGAGATTTAGATAATGTGTGTTGGGGGCTGCTAAGATTCAAAAGCTGCCTGCATTTCACAATGTTCACTGACTGGGATGAGGGCCCCCTAGGACCCACTTCCCACCACCTCACAGTATATCCATGCAATGAGAATTTATGCATATTCCCTGTGCACAAAATAACCTAAGAGAATAGAAGAAACTGAGAGAGAAGGGAGAAGAAAGAACAATGAAGAGAATGAAATAGAGAAGGAAAAACAAGCAAACCAACAGACTGACAAACAAGCCAGTAAAAAAGAAAATGAAAACGAAAACTGACATTATGAGGACATTTTCTTTTCTTTCCTTTTCTTTTTTTTTTTTTTTGAGTTGGAGTCTCACTCTGTCACCCAGGCTGAAGGGCAGTGGCACGCTCCCGGCCACTGCCACCTCGACCTGCTGGGCTTCGGCAATCCTTCCGCCTCAGCCTTCCAAGTAGCTGGAACTACAGGTGCACGCTTCCACGCCCGGCTAATTTTTTGGTTTATTGTAGAGATGATGTCTCGCCAAGTTGCCCAGAGAGGTCTCGAACCCGCGGGCTCAGGCAGTCTACTCACCTCAGCCTCCCAAAGCTCGGGATTACAGGCTGAGCCACCGAGCCCGGGTTATGAGGACATTTTCACATTCATGTTTATGCTTATGTGAAAAAGAAGGAGAAGGAATAAAACAACAACAACAAAAAACCATATACTGAGTAAAATATATGGAGAGATCAGGGATAAATAAAAAATATTAGGAAAAATAAATTAAAGAAGGAAATAATACAAAAGTAGAAAGAAAACCCCACAAAGCCAAGAATTGCAGAGAAAAAATCTTTTGTAATCTTTGCGCACTCTCTGGTGGCAGCTTCTGAAACCTCAGGGTTTTTCTCAGCCTGACCCAGGCAGGGCTGGTGGCAGACGGGAAAGAACTCTGACCTCTAGATCTGTCCTCCTGCTCATCCTGGGGTCAAGAAGAGGCTATGAACTGCCCCTAACAGATCTGCGTTTGTTCAGTGTTCAGACCTCTACATGTGTTGATCAGGTCATTCCTGCCTGGGTCACACACCTCGTGAATCACTGAGCGAAGGGAGTTGAACAATTTAATACACACCCCCACCCATCTGCTTTGGGTTGGGTTCTTCATCTCTGTAGTCTCTGTAGTTGCAGCTGTAGTCCCACAGCTGTTCCATTTAAGGGAATGCAGTGACTGGGTCTCCTCGGTGAGCCATCATTCTGGGGATACTGCACCCAGGGTATCCTCTCTGGGTTGACAACAATCAACCTCACAGAGGTGCTGAATTCACTCCTTAGGTCTCAAGGTGTAGCTCCGCTGTTCACGTGGGATGGCTGGAACCTGTCTTCACCTAGGTACCAGGACAAAAGCAGTGGCGGGCGCCTCTGCATCTTGTCTTCAGCTGGGACTCAGCGACTAGTTCCTCCATTGTGTTTTCTTCAGGGTCTCCGCTGCCAGTGTCCAATCTGGTGACGGAGGCTGTGGTGGCAGGCAGCGCCAGCAGCGGTAGTTTTTCATCCCTCCCTCCCTCCCTTTCCTTCTATGTCATTATGGAAGATTCCTAACATATAAACTATCTCTAGGTGTTTGTAGCTATACCACAAGGAAGCATTATCTGGATATAGTTGATAAAAGTATAATGTCACAGTATATGGGATAAAGTTAAAAAAAAAGTTTTTAGCATAGTCTGAAAAAAATATCTGGGAATTTTAACTCTCAACCCACATTCAGCTGAGAGTTTTCAGAACACATGAGCAACATAAACTCTTATATGTTTGTTGTAAAAGTTTAAATTGGCACAAACAGCTTAAAAATGAAATTAGCCTTATCTATTATGGTTAAAGTCCATGCACCATGAGATCTTACATCCTACTTCTGATCATATACTCTGAGGACTTTCTTGCCAATGTGCCCAGGAGACTTGTCAATTAATGTTTATGGCAAAAACTTGAATCAACCACATATACATCAACAGAAAAGTAGCAAAATTGGGGTGTAATTATACAATGTAAAACTAGGGCAGCAGAAATGAATGAAGACAGCCTCCCACATCAGGGATAACTCTCCTACACATAATGTGCATCACAGAAGAATACATGCAGAATGAGTTTGTCATGCAGGAACTTTAAACAGGCAAAATTAACTACTATTCGCTTTGGGGATGTAGACACTTGTAAAAATCTTTAGAGAAATACAAGGGGATAGTAAACACAAGACTCTGGAGAGATGCTCTTTCTCGGGGAAGGGATTGGACAGCAGGATATGGCGGCTTTATAGGTTCAGTGTCATAGGTTCTTCAGTGTGATTGCCCAGGGAGTTACATGATCATCATTCTTTACACTGCAGTTTTCAAATTGCAGCTTGTGAACTATTCCTGAATTTTTAAAAAATAATGAAAGAGCACAAGAAAATACCAAAGTTCTTTGCAAAAATTCTTAGCAAAAACTAGTCACAATGGAACAAAACTACAGCCAACTGTAATGAGTTACGTGACAGAGCAGATCAGGATGCCATGAAAATAGCCTTGGCTAGAAAGAGGTCACATGATTTTTGACTCACTGGCACCTCTCTAGATTTCTGGGGTACCATGTTCAATCTGATGTGCAAGGCATTTCCATCTTGCAAAGGACTTGATGTGTTACTTACATTTTACCACACACACACAACTGAATTAAACTTTTACAGTATTGGAAAAGCACATTATTCCTCAAATTAAATTAAAAATGAAAACATAAAGGAATAGCCAATGATAAAAATAACAAATTTAAATGGAAAACACACCAGAGCTTCTTCAGAAAAAACTGTAGAAGCACATGATAACATTGCTATTTAGAATCATAGTGGTATCCAAATCATTTCTTACACATCTCATCAAAAAAACATAGTGAAAGAAAGATGTTAAATTTATTATAGACTGCCCACTGAATAGCCTTATTACTAGGTTGAAGTTAAACAATTCTGCCTGCTGAATCAAGCCATAATTTTCATGAGCTAGGGTATATAGATTGAGGTAGGAGATTCAATGTTTCTAACTGAAAAGAAGTCTGATTAGACAAGTATTTTTGAAGATGATATCCAACACTGTAAAGTGGTATATTTAGCCTTCTTTAACTCCATGAGAAATGTCTTATGAAAAACAAAGATAGTTATTTTAAAGGCCTTGTTATGGCACTGAACTCTTGGAACTATATGCTTTAGCTACTCTATACACAATTTTGTTGAAACTTATTCAAGAGGACATTAGTATTAAAGGTATTTGCATGAAAAAACATAGAGATATTGTGTTTCCATCTCAAGCTTTTTTCCCAGTACCCAATGCTCTGTGATGTCTCAAACTTTTAACCATTATATTAGGAAGAGAAGTTCATAGCATTAAAAAAATCAGATCAAAGAAACATTTTATACATACAAATCCTGAAACAACAACTTCAATTTTGCTTTTTAACATGTATTAAATTTTTGGATAGTCCTACATTGCAGAAGCGCAACTTGATTTCCTCCCTGTGAGTGTGGCCTGGACTTAATTACTCCCTTCTAACAGACAGAGTAATGTAATCACTTATGACTCTGTGTGTAGAACATAAAATTCACTGCGGCTTCCACCTGGGTTCTCTCTTTGGGATCCTGGGCTATGTGTAAGCCAGCTGCCATGTCATAAGCAACCCTGGGAAAGGTCCATGTGGCTGTGAACTGAGGTCTCCTGGCACCAAATCACCAGGGCCTGTTCCAACTGCCATGTGTGTGAGCCAGATTTGATGTGAGTCCCCAGCCCCAGTTGAGCCCTCAGACGATGCAGCATGTTGTGAGGGGCCCTAAGCCAGATGCATTCAGGGAAACATTCTGACTATCAAAAGTTTTAACAAATAACATGAATTTGTTGTTTTTAGTTGCTCAGTTTTAGGGTATTTTTCATGCAGCAGTAGATAACTAATTAACCTACAAGGAGAGAATGACTTCTTACACTTTAACTTTCACATGCTCAAAATTAACGTTAAGACATTAAACATCATTTTACAATTTAAGAAGAATTTCCATGGCTAAACAGAATGTGTTTTATTACCATTCACAACAATCTATTTATTTGAATTTCAATTTCCAATGGGATGCAATTAAATATGGAAGAAAAATCCAGGTGATGCCAGGCTGATTCTATGATGACCCCTGCTAGTAACTACCTCCTGGGTATTTACCTTCCCCATTACTCAGTCAACACTATTGTAGGTTCTGCTGTGAAGGGGTTTTGTAGATGTTATTAAAATATCAAATCAGTAGACCACAAGACAGTAAATTAACCTAGATTAGACTGTCCTAATCAGGTAAACCCTTAAGAGGACTGGGTTCTTCCTTAGCATAGAGAGTCACAGTGGGAGAGAGATTCAGCGTGTGGGATTTCCTCAACTATAGACTTTGAAAATGAGTGAGGGAGCATGTGGCAAAAAATGATGGTGGTACTAGGAATTGGGGACAATCCTCCCCTTTCTTCACCCTGACAACTGACAAGGAAATAGGGACCTCAGGCCTACAAAAGCCAGAAAGCCAATTCTTCCCACAAGCTCTTTATAAGCTTGGGGAGACCCAAACACCAAGATGAGGACACAGCTTTATAAAAACCTGACCAGAGAACCTAACCACACCATGCCTGGATTTCTGACTAAGAAAATATAAACAAATCAGACAAGAGAAGGAAATCAGGGATATCCAAATAGGAAAAGAGGAAGTCAAGTTATCCTGCTTTGCTGATGATATGATCCCATACCTTGAAACTCCAAGAGAATCTGTCAAAAAACCTCCTTACACTGATAAAGGACTTTGGCAATGTCTCAGCATACAAAATTAACATGCAAAAGACAGTCATATTCTTATACATCAAAAACAAATAGGCAGAGAACAAAATAAAAAGCACGATCCCATTCACATGAGCAATAATAACAAAAAAAGAAATTCCTTAGCATCTTCCTAACCAGAGATGTGAAAGACCTTTACAACAAAAACTGCAAAACACTGCTCAAAGAAATCAAAGATGACACAAAAAGAGATGGAGAAATATCACATGTTCATGGATTCAAAGAATCAACATTGCTAAGGTCCATCCTACCCAAGGCAATCTACAGATTTAACAAAATACCCACTAAATTACCAACATCAATCTTCTCAGACCTTAAAACAACAATACAGAAATTCATATGGAAACATTAATGACCATGAATGGCCAAAACAATCCTCAGCAAAAGAAACAAAGCAGGAGGTATCGCATTTCCAGACTTTAAACTTTATTATAAAGCTGCAATAATCAAAACAGTCTGTTATTAGTACAAAAACAGTCATATAGACCAATAGAACAGGATAGAGATTAAGGAAGAAAAACTTCAATCTGTCAACCAACTCATATTCAACAATGCCTTCACCAACAACTGCTGGGGAGAGGAGAACCTATTCAGTAAATGATGCAGGGAAAACTGACTGACCACATGCAGAAGATTAAAACAAGACCCCTACCAATCACCATACACAAAAATCAACTCTAAATGGATCAAAGACCTAAATATAAAACCTCAGACTATAAGAACCTTAGAAAATATAGGAGACACCCTTATGGAAATTGAAATAAGCAATCAATTCCTGATCAAAAGCCCAAATGCCCATGCCATACAGATAAGACAGACAAGTGGGACCCTAACAAACTAAAACATTTCTGCAAACCAAAAAAAAAAAAAAAAAGTTCATCAAGAGAGTGAGGAGAAAGCCCACAGACTGGGAAAAAAAAAAATTGCCAACTGTGTATCTGACAAAGGCCTAATCTCCAGGATCTATAAGGAATTCAAATACGCCAAAAAGAAAAAAACAGACAGCCCTATCAAAAAGTTGGCAAAAGATATAAATAGACATTTCTTAAAATAAGTGTCTTAAAAATGAGCTAAAAACAAGCAACCAAAAAAGAAGTGAAAAAATGACCAGCCTCAGTAATCATCAAAAAAATGCAAATTAAAACACACTGATATTCCACCTAACTATAATCAGGATGGCGATCATCAATAACTCAAAAAACAAATGCTGGAGAGGATGTGGGAAAAGGGAACATTTCTACACTGTTGGTGGGAGTATAAACTAGTACAACTTCTGTGGAAAACAGTGTGGCGATTTCTAAAAGATCTAAAAATCAATCTTCCATTAGACCCAGCAATCCCCCTTCTGGGACTACACTTGGAGGAACTCAAATTACCCTATGAAAACAATTCCTGCACATGCATGTTTATTGCAGCATTATTCACAATAGCAAAAACATGGGACCAACTGTTTGCTCATTGAAAGTGAACTGCTCATTTAAAAAACGTGGGACATATACATGATGGACTATTCCACAGCCATAAATAAGGACAAAATCATGAGCTTCACAGTAACTTGGATGCATTTAGTGTCTGTAATACTCAGTGATCTATCACAAAAACAAAGAACGGAGCACCACATGTGCTCACTCATAAGCAGACCCTGAGCAATTATCATACTACAGTCAGAAAGGGATTGGCAGTAATGGGAAACTGCCAGGAGAGGAGAGGAGGGACACACATTTCATCAATAAGGGTACCAGATCTCTAACCAGGCAAAGTGGTGACCAAAAGCCCAAACTTTACCTGTACAATGGCCACTTGTATCTCTAATCTGAATTGTACACCACATTTTAAAAATAAAATTGTAAAAAGAAGGAAAAAAAGAAAATGTAAACATATAAATGGGTGTAGTTTAAAGCCATCAAGTTTATAGTAATATCTTATACAGTAATAGAAAATCAATACACAGCCTCAATAGATAATCACAAGTTTTCTCCACTGAAATGAACTTATGAAATGATACACACGGTTCATGATATGCATGAAATAACGTTTCCTAACATTTTTAATGCTTTTTCACTTATAATTTTATGTGATGCAATTACATTTTAATAAAGTATTTCATTTCTTCATTGAACAAAAATTAATTTAATGCCTTCTACGCACCAGGTATGACTTTATATGCTGCAGATATGACTTAGACCAAAACAGCCCTAAGTTCCTGTGCTCATGTGCCTCACATTCTATAGATTTCAGAAGAGTGACCTGGAGCCACTGGAGCATTTTAAGTCCAAAAATGACATGACATGATTCACATTAGCAGGTCTGCTGACCACTGTGGGGAGAATATTCAGGTAGCAGGTGAGGGGACAGCACTAATGTCATAGTTCAGTAGTGAAGGGCTATGGGGACTAAGAGAAGAAGAGGACCTGAGGAGTTGGAGGGAAAGAGAGGGACTGGAGAAGCAGGAGGTGAGGAAAAGAAGCAGGGGAAGAATTCCAAAGTAGTGGAATTCTCAGATTTAAACACAGTGTTTTATAAAGTTTGCAGACATCTATCTACAGAGCCTAGCTGGGTGACTTTTGCATTTGATAATTAATACAGTTGTGGGACTGCCTATAAACAAGTGTCCTTATGTGAATTGGGTTAAAAAAAATACCAAGTGCCCCCATCAAATACCCACACACCTCAGACGTGGGTCATTCACGAAGACCCGCAGTGCAGGAGCACTGGTGAAGGGCGTTGGAACTGCACTGAGCACTTGCAGCTCCGAGGTGGTTACAGTCTGGGCAGGCTCCTGGCTGCAACACACAGTAACAAGTCGTGCTTCTTTGTATCTACGTGTCCAGGACTCACACACAGAAACTCGGGGCTATGGAATGGAGATAAATTTAAAGTTCAAAAACCCAGAGTCACAGAGACATAGACTAGGAAAGTAAACTTGGGAACTTCATGTGATTGCAATGCTGTTTAGACACATTTACCTGTGTCGGGGCCAAAGTGACTTCTTTTACAGATAAGATTCCTGATCACTCGGGGGTTACCGAGATTGTGCTACCCTCGGTAATTAATCAAAAAAAAAGGAAACTGGTCTCTAGGTATTCTTTCTCTGGTGCTTTCAGACAGGACTCCAGGTTTAAAGAGAAAACCCCTGTGCTTACACCTGCATTTCCAGGGGAGCTCACTCTGCATCGGGTCCCTGGGGTGAGTTGTATTCTAGAAGAGTCCAGGGGAGAGGATGAGCGCAGGGAAGGGAGTCCGTTCAGGGGCAAGGATTCCAGGGCGAGAAGTGAAGCGAAAGGGCTGGGACCGGCGTCTCTCCCCGGTTTCCACAGAGAGACTTCTTCTGGGCCAGGGCTCCGGGC
The DNA here is from genome assembly GCF_000164805.1 of Carlito syrichta. Classification (NCBI taxonomy): domain Eukaryota; kingdom Metazoa; phylum Chordata; class Mammalia; order Primates; family Tarsiidae; genus Carlito; species Carlito syrichta. Next base: position 117,902 of record NW_007252932.1, read on the forward strand.
GACAGCGTGACAAAGCGCGCTCGGTGCCGGAGGAGGGCGTCAGGGCCAAGTCCCAGGTCCCGGGGCGAGGCTCTCAGGGTCTCCGGCCCCGCGGGCGGTGTCTGGGGTGGGGAGCCCCGGCGCAGGGGATTCCCCAAGCCCGGAGTTTCACTTCTCTTCAACCTGCGTCGGGCCCTTCCTCCCGGATACTGGTGACGCGGCCGCACGTCTCCCTCCCGCTGGGAGTCGGGTTCGTGGCGAAGCCAATCAG
>NW_007252932.1:118242-129318 GCF_000164805.1 Carlito syrichta
GGGCGCCGTGGGTGGAGCGGGAGGGGCCGGAGTACTGGGACCGGGAGACACGGAACTGCAAGGCGGACACACAGACTTTCCGAGGGAGCCTGCGGAACCTGCGCGGCTACTACAACCAGAGCGAGGCCGGTGAGTGACCCCGGGCCGGGTCAGAGGTCACGGCCCCTCGGATCCCCCACGGACGGCGCGGGTCGTCCGAGTCTCCGGGTCTGAGATTCACCCGAGGCCGCGGGACTCGCCGGGACTCTCGACCCGGGAAGGGGCTCAGGCGGCTTTTACCCGCTTTCAGTTTCGGATTCGGCCGGAATCCCCAGGCCCGGGCGGGCGGGGCTGACCGCGGGGCGGGGACAGAGTCTCACACCCTCCAGAGGATGCTTGGCTGCGACGTGGGGCCGGACGGGCGCCTCCTCCGCGGGTATGAACAGAACGCCTACGACGGCGCCGACTACCTCGCCCTGAACGAGGACCGGCGCTCCTGGACCGCGGCGGACACGGCGGCTCAGATCACCCAGCGCAAGTGGGAGGAGGCCCGTTGGGCGGAGGAAATGAAGGCCTACCTGGAGGGCCGGTGTGTGGAGTGGCTGCTCAGATACCTGGAGAACGGGAAGGAGACGCTGCAGCGCGCGGGTGAGAGGGGCCGCGGGGCGCCTCCCCGACCTGCAGATCTCCCGGGCTGGGCCCAACAGAAAGGGGAGGAAAATGGGGTCAACGCTAGAACATTGCTCTCCCCGGGTCAGAGCAGAAAGAATCCTCCTGGGTTTCCAGCTCCTGTTCCAGCGAGTGACTCAGGCCCTTCTCTCTGGGACATTAAGGGACAGATGCAGTCTCTGGGGAAACGGAGGGGAATTCAGTCCCGGAAATGGGACTCAGGAACTCCCTTTGAGCCCTGCAGCAGCCTTGGGCACCATGACTTCTCTCAGGCCTTGTTCTCTGCCTCACACTCGAGGTGTTTGTTCTCTGCCTCACACTCGAGGTGTTTGGAAGTCTGACTCCAGCTCTCCAGAGTCTCTTGGCCTCCACTCAGGTCAGGACCAGAAGTCCCTGTTCTCCTCTCAGAGACTAGAACTTTCCAAAGAATAGATTATCCCTGATGCCTGTGTCAGGCTGGTGTGTGAGCTTTGACTCCTTACCCCACTCCAGTTGTCCTGTTCATTCTCGTGATGGTCACATGGGCGCTGCTGGAGGGTCCCAGGAGGGGTGCAGAGTGCCTGAATTTTCTGACTCTTATTCAGATCCCCCAAAGACACACGTCACCCACCACCCACACCCTGACGGGGACGTCACCCTGCGGTGCTGGGCCCTGGGCTTCTACCCTGCGGAGATCTCATTGACCTGGCAGCAGGATGGGGAGGACCAAACGCAGGACATGGAGCTTGTGGAGACCAGGCCTTCAGGGGATGGAACCTTCCAGAAGTGGGCGGCTGTGGTGGTGCCTTCTGGAGAAGAGCAGAGATACACGTGCCATGTGCAGCACGAGGGGCTGCCAGAGCCCCGCACCCTGAGATGGGGTAAGGAGGGGGTGGGGGTCAAATCTCTTCTCAGGGAAAGCAGGAGCCTTTCTGGAGACCCTCAGCAGGGTCAGGGCTGAGGCCTGGGGGTCAGGGCCCCTCACCTTCCCTTCCTTTCCCAGAACCATCTTCCCAGACCACCATCCTCATCATGGGAATCGTTGCTGGCCTGTTTCTGGTTATTGGAGCTGTGGTCACTGGAGCTGTGATGTGGAGGAAGAGGAGCTCAGGTAAGGAAGGGGTGAGGGGTGAGATCTGAATTTTCTTGTCCCACTGGGAATTTCAAGTTTTAGGTAGACATGTGTCTGACCTCATTACTGGGAAGTACCGTCCACGCATAGGTGCTTATCCAGCCTGGGGTCCTGTGTGCCAATACTTACCTACTCTTATGCACAGCACATGTGGAAATAAAGGACCGATTTTTCACCTTGATGATTGTGTTGTTTGGGACCTGATTCCCAATAGGTCGCAGGGAAGGTCCTTGCTGAGGACAGACCTCCAAGGGGGGGGAGTTGGTCTAGTTCTTATACATTTCCTTTCCTCTTGTTTCCTGATGCGACCCTGGGTCTATAGTCACAATTTGGGAAATTTCTCTGGGGTCCAAGACTAGGGCTTCCTCTAGGACCTCATAGGCCTGCCTCCTCCTTGGCCTCTCACTGGACATTTTCTTCCTGCAGGTGGAAAAGGAGGGAGCTACTCTCAGGCTGCAAGTAAGTGTGGCGGCCACGATCCCTCAGGTTCTTGGAACAGTGTAGATAGGAGCCCGTGGGGGAGCTCACCCACCCCATAATTTCTCCTGTATCTCCTGTGGACTCTGACCAGATCCTGTTTTGTTCCATCCCAGGTGGTGACAGTGACCAGGGCTTTGATGTGTCTCTCACAGCTTGTAAAGGTGTGACCCTGGGGGCCTGATGTGGTGGAGGAGGTAGCGGGGAAGAGGGGACACAACTGGGCTGTGGAGATTTGGGGGACATTTTGAGTGTGTGGTGGGCTGTTCAGAAGGTCACCACTTACCATGGCTCATCTGAATTTGCTCATGACTATTTTCATCTATAGCGTGACACAGCTGCCTTTTGTGGGACTGAGTGAAAGAAGATTTGCTCACGCCTCCCCTTCTTGACTTCAAGGGCCTCTGACTTCTCTTTCTGCAAAGGACATTTGAATGGGTCTGCATTCCTGTTCGGATAATGTGAGGATGTGGGGAGAAGACCAGCCCACCCCTGTGTCCACACTGACTCCCTTCCCCACCCTGACCTGTTGCCTTCCCTGATCATCTTTCCTGTTCCAGGGAGGTGGGGTGGGGATGTCTCCATTCCTGTCTCTACTTCATGGTGTGCTGAGCTCTATCTTCTTAATTCCCTAATGAAAATAGGAATCTGAATCTAAATTTATTTCAAATTCTTGCCATGAGAGATTGATTAACTAATTAAAGGAGATTTCTAAAATTGGAGAGAGGAAATAAATGGCAGACCTGAGAACCTTCCAGAATCCACATGTTTGTGGAACTGAGTCTGCTGCAGGTGGGGAAGGGAAAGGCTGTGAGGAGCTGAGTGTGGACAGGGCCTGTGTCCAGTTGATGCTTAGTTTATTATGCTTTTTGATGTGGTCACTCCTCATCTGGGTCATCTTCACTGCTCCATTGTCCTTGTCCCTTCAGTAGAACCTTGTTGCAGCAGGATTTGTGTCCCCAGAGACTCAGACATCACCCAGGATGGCCTCTGTACAAATGCGTCTCTGTGGTATCAAGAGAAGAATTTTCAGACCCATCCAGTTCTTGCCATCCTTCTAGGGCTCTTGCTGCAGCATTATGTTTTTCTCATCTTTTCTTCAACCTTTTTATTTTATTTTGTATTTCTTTTTAATTTTCATGGATCCATAATAGTTGTATCCATTTATGGGGTACATGTGATATTTGATACAAGTTTATGATGTGTAATGATCAAATCTGGGTAATTAGGATATCCATCACTTCAGACATTTATCATTTCTTTTTGGTGGGAACATTCTAAATCTTGTGGATATTTTGAAATATACAATACATTATTGTTAACTATAGTCACCCAATACTAGGTCTTATTCCTTCTATCTGACAGTGTTTGTGTACCCATTAACCAATCTCTCTTTACTCCTCCTCCCCCTCCTGAGTATCCTTCCCAGCCTTTGGTAGCCACCATCTATTCACTATCTTTGTGAGATCAAGTTTTGTAGTTCACACTTAAGAGAGGAAACATGCAATATTTGTCCTTCTGTGCCTGGATAATTTCATTTAACATAATGTCCTCCAGTTCCATCCATGTTGCTGTGCCCAGTCTTTTTAGAGGAACCTCTAAATCTCTGTTGGTATTTCTCTTCTACTCTGTTCTCCTAGCCCCTCTCCCTGCCCTTAGTTCCAGATTGGCTCCATTCCAAACACATGGATTTATGAACCAAAGTCTCATTTAGATTTATATTTGTTTGGAATATTGGACCCATAGTTAAGGATTGTTATTTCCTGAGAAAGAAATATAATTGTGAGTTGCCGTGTGCAGGAGGATTGGTGTGGCGGAATGTATGAAGGGAGGAGACACACAACAGCATTAGTGAAAAAAGTCCATGTAAGAGGACATTGTGCTGTAGGTTCCACAAAACAGTACTTGGGCTGAGGCTGTGTTAACAATGATAGTGTGTCTATGTGATCATTCTTCCAACAGATATCTGTTGTTGCCAGATATATGACAAACTGTTTTTGTATCTTAGAAACATCATTAAAGTAACAACAGAAAAATTGCTGGTTTTGTGTTCTAGAGGGAAGAGACAGATGATAGATATAGTCTAAGCAGATTAAAGAAGGAAAGTGTTTGTGTTGGAAGGTGATAAGCTCTGTGGGCAGGTGACACAAAGAGTCAGTATGTGGGGACAAAATCCACAGTCCACCCTAGGTTGAGTCTCTGGTAGGAACCATTGTCTTCTGTGCTGGGCACAGATGCCACTGCTCATACCTCTGAAGCCCTGAACACTGGATCCTGGGTTAGGACTGCTTTCCCTGCTGTTCTTGAAAAGTAAATGTCACTCCTTCCCCTCAACCATCTTTACCAAAATGCATCTGCACAGTTCCAACCTCTGTGCTACCTTATCTGCTCACAGTCCAGCAGGTAGTCATCTAACTGATGGAGCCTAAGCCTCATATTCGTGTACAACTGCAAGGGTGATTACAGAGTTGCCTTCACAAATGGACAGAGATGGTTTCTGTCTCTTAATGAGACTTTAAGTGTGGAATTCTGACATAATAAGTGGGTTCAGGTGCTGAGGGTAAGGAGTAGAAAAGATTGACAGATTCTAATATTTGGAGCACTTACCTGAGATGAGAGCTTTATCTCATACTTGGTAAGCACTTGGTTTAGGTGGATGATCAAGTGACTAATAAATGACATCTTTCTATGCATTCCCTTGAGAGTGTGTTATTAAATCCAGCTTTCATCTATGCTATTAATCATGGAGGTGGCATTGTGAGATGGTGAAATGATTACTCAAAACATCTTGTCCTTGACTTTGTCTCTTCTAGAATTAATGCCCAGGTTTATAAGATCCCAGAGGATCTGTGTGGGTCCTGATGTCTTGTATTAATATTTATATTTTCTTGTGCATGGAAATAATTCTGGGGAGAAAATCTCTAACATTTATCAATTTTTTTATGACCTCCTAAAAAAAACTTTTAAAAATCTAGTTTTCAGTCTACATGTAATGCCAGTCAAAGAATAGATCATGAACAGCCTTTAGCAAACTTTTTTTTTATACAGAGACATGATATAAATGCTTACATTTTGTTTATCTTTTGCTTTGGGATAGGTGAAGGTAGAACTTTACTTACTTTTCTCTGATTTCTCTTTGTGGAATGGTGTTTTGGGAAAAACTCTCTCAAACTATATTTTTCCTCTGCTCTCACACCACCACCACAGCAATGAACACAGAAAAAGACTTCTGTGACCAAATGTGTATGTTCCTCCCCAGCACAAGCAGCAGATACCAGCTTTCAATTCAATTCCAACACTATCTATATGGAGATCATGTCATCTCCCACAGGTTGAGGGCTAAGTCCTATAAGACTGTCCCCCTGACCAGACACCAGTCACAAGTCCAGGCCTCCAGAACATCTGACAAGCTAGCTTCAAGTTGGGGCTCCCACAACCCCTTTTAGTTAGGTTCATTTGATGGGGCAACTTACAGAGCTGCGGGAAACACATCTACCAGTTTGTTATAAAATATATTGCAAAGGATACAGCTGATGGTATGCTTAGGGCAAGGTATAGGGGAAGGGGCATGGAGCTTCCATGCCCTCCCTGGGTGCCACCTTCTGGGAACCTCCCCATGTTCACCTATCCAGAAGCTCTCCAAACCCCGTCCGCTTGAGTTTTTATGGAAACTCGTGTCACAGATGGTGGAAAGTTTGTCCTTTACCAAAATAATTTTCTAATTCTCTGACAGCAATGGGGAATCCTACGATTCAATTCAATTCTGGCACAAACTACAAGGAGTTAGCCTCAGACTCCGCAGGGCCAAGGCCTCAGTCCCACAAGACTGTCCTCATTTCTGATACAAGTCACAAATACCACGTTCCTAGGTTATGCACACTTCAGTCTCACTTGGCTGCAAAGTCAGGGGTTCCTGGCCTCCCCGGGTCTGATAATTAGTTAATCCAACTCACAGAAGTCAGGAAAGTGCTGAACTCTCTACTGCAGTTTATTACTATCTCAGTCCATTTTGTGCTGCTATGACAGAATACCTGAGGCTGGGTAAGTTATAATAAACAGAAACTCCCTTGCTTTATTATTGTCCCGGCTGGGAAGACCAAGATTGAGGGGCTGTGTATGGCAAGGGCCTTCTTTCTGCATCATCCATGGCGGAAAGCAGAAGGGCAACAGAAGGCAAGAATGAGAGAGACCAAGAGGTTGAACCCACAACCTCAGGCCTTTTTGTAATTGGCATTTATGAGGGCAGAGCCTGGATGGCCCAGTCATCTCTCAGAGGTCCCACCTCTTAGCACTGTTGCCTTGTGGGTTCAGTTTCCAACAGATGCTCTTTTCAGGGAAACATTTAAGCCTTATAAAAAAAAAAGGCCGGGCTCGGTGGCTCAGCCTGTAATCCCACGCCTTTGGGAGGCTGAGGTGAGTGGATTGCATGAGCCCACGGGTTCGAGACCCGCCTGGGCAACTTGGCGAGACCTCATCTCTACAATAAATAAAAAAATCAGCCGGGTGTGGTACCGCATGCCTGTAATTCCGGCTACTGGGAAGGCTGAGGCGGAAGGATCGCCAGAGCCCAGCAGGTCGAGGCTGCGGTGGCCAGGAGCGGCCACTGCACTCCAGTCTGGTTGACAGAGTGAGACTCCAACTCAAAAAAAAAGAGCAGCCAGATGAAGAGGTACACTGAGTAAGCTCTAGGAGGGTCCTGAGCACAGAAGCCTCTGTCCCATGGAACTGGGGTACACCATTCTCCCAGCAAGGGGATGTGTTCACCATCTGGGAAGCTTTCCAACCCCCATTGTCTAGAGGATTTTATGAAAGTTTTATTGTGTAGGCAAGATTGCTTAACTTGTTGGCCATTAGTGATTCAACCCAACCTTCTCTTCTCTTCCAAAAGATTAAGGATGAAACTGAAAATTACAACACCCTAGATACAGCCTGTTGTTTCTGGCAGCCAGTCCCCATCCTGAAGTCATCTAGGAGCTTCTCAGTCAAGAGTCATCTCATTAGCCTGCTAAAAATGTGCTTGTCACTGAAGAGCTTGTGAAGGTTTTAGGACTTGCCTGCTAGGAAACAGGGAGGAAGAACAAATATTTTTCTGTACCACACATCACCCCTTTGTCTTTGATCACATATCTCTTTAAATTTTATTTATTTACCTATTTATATTTTTAGAGACAGGGTCTTGCTCTATTCCCCAGGTTGCAATGCAGTGGCAGGATCATAGCTCACTGTACCCTCAAGCTCCTGAGCTTAAGGAATCCTTCTGCTCCGGCCTTCTGCCACTACTTCTGACTAATTTTTCAACTTTTTAATGAGTTGAGGTCTCACTATGTTACCCAGACTGGTCTTGAACTCCTGGCCTTAAGTGATCCTTCTGCTTTGACCTCTCAAAGCACTAGATTACAGGCATGAGCCATTTTGCCTGACTGACCACAGATACTGGCACACTACAAGAGTTCTATTTAGTTTAATAATTAGTCTAGTCCAACAACAGGGATGGTCTCAGTGACATATGTCTTTACCCTTTTTGGTATCTGTTGTAATTGGGCTAAGAGGTAATATCATCACTTACACCTCTTTTGAGGAGTTCATGTAATATTGGCTTTCCTCATTACATAACACATTTATTCCTTCATGTTCCCTCATCTACTCTTCCTTCTTCTCTCCTAAAAAAAAATTTCCAGTCTGGAAGAAACAGGAGGTTTGGCTGCTGTGCTGGCCTAGACTACAGGCAGAGTACTATACTAGTAAGTATCTGCCTTCAATCCAGTCCTGATCACAGAGGGAAGGGTTATGAATATATAGAACAAGTGGGCTATCTGGCCACCAGGCAATATAGCTGTGTTCGCTGTTAACCCTGATTTTTTCAGATAAAGTGAAAGCACAACCCACTCCTTCAGGCCCTTAGAAATTATTTCTCAATGATTTAAAAGTATATATATGATCACTTGCCAAGAAATCCATCCTGTTTTTGACACTTTTTGTTATATCTCCAGTCCTGGGACCACTGCATCAGGTAGGAAAAAAGAAAGTTGAGTTGAAGACAGTCATCATTCCAAAATCTTCCCTCCCTAGGAAAAACTGCTTGTAGAGTCACACCAGCACCCTCCTCACCCCTTTTCCTTAGACACACCAGGAAAAGGTAGGACCCTATATATAGCAGGGAGACTCCTGTGGTCCCACTCGTGTCAAGTGTGAGCACACTCATGAGGTGTGTAAGCCCACCCTTCATGCTTATGTTCCCCCACCCCTGTTTTAGACAACCAGTATTTCAGTTTTTAATTTTAATTCTCTATTCAATTCCTTTTGAGAAGGATATCTCTCTGTGTGTTTTTGGATATTTAGGGCTGTAAATTGCATTCCCTGGTACGTAGATATTTGACCTGACAGTCCAAATCACCATACCTTCTGTTCTTGTTCTTTTATAGCACTCTCAACATTTGCATCTGAGATGGAGCATGGACCCATCCTAGAAGTCTCGTGGGCTTCTCAATACATGCAAATAAAGGAAAATCTTGAGTATCTTCAAGAGAAATTTCAGGCACCTAGGTAGCCCTAGTAAGCACATAAGCAACAAGATAAGCAAGAAAGTGACAATAGCTTAAGACTATAGCCAAGGAAGTTAGAGTCACACGATATTTCGTTCTTTATAGGATCGAGTGACAGCATCTTAATACATGCCCCAAGTTGTTTTTCTAGACCTCCACTAAAAAGCTCAACTGACATGTAGATCTCCAATAAGGAGAAACCGAGGACTGATATAATGGCCATTCTTTGTTCTCAATATTTTTCTTTGGGATCTGGAGAAAGTCAAGCCTACAGGCCAGACCTTAACATTCCTTTCTATTGACCTCAAGTTTTAGATAAACCTTTGCTTCCTTGACCAATCACAAGTCAGAGAATCTTTAAGTCCATCTATGACCTGTAAGTTACCTCTTCAAGATATCCTGCCTTTTTAGGCCAAACCAATGTATAACCTCCATGTATTGGTTTATGATATTCCTGTGACTTCTGCTTTCCTGAAATTTACCCCTGCCTTTAACATCCTTGTTTGTAAACTATTGGGGAGGTCAGGTCTAAAGCATGAACTGCCTGGTTCTCCTTGCTTGGCCCCCTACAAATAAATGGCATCCTTTCTCCTGCTACAAAACCTCAATGTGGATGTTTAGCTTTACAGAGCCAGCTGAGTGAACCCTAGTTCAGTTCAGTAACACATCTGCCTCAGCTGAGAAATGCCCAATCCAGAGTCAGTAAAATTTGCAAATTTTAATTTGCAGATTATGAGTGTTCCGTACCTTTTTTCAAGCCCTTCTATGCCTGTTATTTTTCTCTTTTTTTGACATATTTTTTATTTTAAAACTGTGGGGTACAGTTAAGGGTTAGGTATACAAATATGCATCCTCCAGGTATCCTTGTTGATAAGGGGTGTCCCCTCGTCTCCAGACAGATATTGGCTACTGTTAATCCCACCTCCCTTTCCCTCCCTGCCCCCCCATAGTTTCCCACCACTGTCAATCCTTTTCTTACAGTATTATGATAGATGTTCAAGGTCCACTTATGAGTGAGGACATGTAATACTCAGATCTTTGTTTCTGTGAGAGATCACTCAGTATTATAAACTCTAGTTCCATCCAGGTTGCTGCAAAATTCATGATTTTGTTCTTTTTATGGCTGTGTAGTATTCCATTGTGTATATGTGCCACATTTTTTTAATCCAGTCCTCTTTTGATGGGTAGCATGGTTGCTTCCAGGTTCTTGCTATTGTGAACAATGCTGCGATAAACATACATGTGCAGGTATCTTTTTTATAGAGTGATTTGAGTTCTTCAGGATATATTCCCAGTAGGGGGATTGTGGGGTTATATGGGAAGTTGATATTTAGAGCTTTTAGGAATTGCCACACTGCTTTCCACAGAGGTTGCACTAGTTTACACTCCCACCAACAGTGTAGAAGTGTTCCCTTTTCAACACATCCTCTCCAGTATCTGTTATTTTTTTGAGTTATTGATAATGGCCATTCTGACTGGAGTTAGGTGGTATCTCAGTGTAGTTTTAATTTGCATCTCCTTGATGATTATTGAGGTTGAACATTTCTTCATGTGTCTGTTGGCCGCTTGTATGTCTTCTTTTGCCCACTTTGTAATGGGGTTGTTTGTCTGACAAAGGCCTAACATCTAGGATCTACAAGGAATGCAAATGCACAGAAAAGAAAAAAAAAAAAAAAACAGCCCCATTAAAACCTGGGCAAACGACATTAATAGACACATCCCAAAAGAAGATATACGGGCAGACCACAGACACATGAAAAAGTGCTTAGCCTCACTCATCATCAGAGAAATGCAAATCAAAACCACATTGAGATACTACCTAACCCCTGTAATAATGGTCATCATTAATAAAACAAACAACAGATGCTGGGGAAGATGTGGAGAAAAAGAACCGTTTCTACACTACCGGTGGGAATGCAAACTAGTGCAACCTCTTTGGAAAATAGTGTGGCTATTTCTGAAAGAACTAGAAATTGATCTTCCATATGACCCTGCAATCTCCCTGTTGAGAATATACCCAGAGGAACTCAAATAATTCTACAAAAAAGATACCTGCACACGCATGTTTGTAGCAGCTCTATTCACAATAGCAAAAACATGGAACCAACCATGCTGCCCATCAAAGCTGGACTGGATAAAAAAATGTGGTACATAAACACAATGGAATATAATGCAATCATAAAGGACAAACATATGCAGCAACTTGGATAGATTTAGAGTCTATCATACTCAGTGATCTACACAGAAACAAAGAACAGAGTACCATATGTTCTCACTCATAAGCAGACCTTGAACAAT
>NW_007252932.1:129338-170387 GCF_000164805.1 Carlito syrichta
GTCTGTTCATATCTTTTGCCCACTTTGTAATGGGGTTGCTTGTTTTTTTCTTTTCAGCACTTTTGAGTTCCTTGTAGATCCAAGATGTTAGGCCTTTGTCAGCCATGAAGTTGCTATGCCTATTTTTTATCTTCCTTTACTGCATTGTGATGTTCTCGATTTCAGTGTTCAATAAAAATAGTAAAAACAATCCATTAATACAAATGTTCATATTCAGAGTTTCTGAACCACCAAGCAAAAGCTGAGCTGTAACTCATGTGAGAACCCGCTGACTCAAACTTAAGGGGCAGCCCTTTGGGGCCTAGCCTACACAAGGGCTTACTGGTGCCACCTACGCACTGACAGCCTTTAACTCCCACCTTCATCCCCAGCCCTGTGAACCTCAGCCACTGCCTAGACCAACAACTGTCACCCAGGACTAAAGCAACCCACATTCTCCACTTGCTGTCCTGGATTTCTGCCTGTCTAGGTCCTGTCAAATCTCCACTGCCAGGCTAGCCATCCAAACTTTCCACTAGATTTTTTAAATATGCATTATTTCCCTGCTTTTCCAGTTGTACTCAGTGGGAGAAATGGTCCAAATCACTTAATCAATAATTGCTGGAAACCAAAGCACAGTGTAAAATTTTATATGTCAATGTCACATACAAAGAGAGAAAACACATAAGTGCCAGTACTGGTTACATAAGCATGGGTCACTTAAAGATTCTAAAAAAAAATGTTGGATGATATCTACGTATGCCATGGTTATATATATATCAACAAATGATAACTTCTAAGAAAAAAACTACATATGTAATGATTCTGATAGACAAAGGTGGGAATATAGAATGAAGATACTGGTCATCACCTTCACTCCATGAGGCAGATAGAGTAAAATGAGAACCAGACATTTGAAATGTGTTGCGAACCTCTCTGAAAGGCAATAGATTAGGTAACATTCTACATGAACAAATCACAGTGATCTCCTCACAAATGGCATTGAACTATGAGGTATGGGATGTGCACTGTTATTACAATGGCAGAAATTCTAGATAGGTAATCTTTTTCAAATGAACAGGACTCTAATTCACTAGTTATTGATCCACTGACAGTTGTGCCCTTTACTAAATCCTCCAAACCCATCATGAACCAGCATTTCCCAGGTGGTGGTCTCTTGCTGACATCAGCATCCAACAGGATACGTTTCCATGGTATACCACAGAGAAAAGGAAGGGCTCAGGGGAAAAGGACCAAAAAACAATAGCAATACTATCTTACATTTTTTGTGCTGTGTGTTCATCAGTATCCTTGGCACATTAAAATACTAATTCATGTAACACAACATGTCTATGGGGTATGAATGTTATTCTTCCTATTTCAGATGGTACCATAGGAATGAAGGTCTCACCACAAGCAGTGGTGACGCTGGGTTTAGCCCATTCCTGCCCCAGATCATGCTCACACAACTGCCCTGTTCCACAGTGTGAGGGTGGGTGGAAAGTCCAGTCAGGGAGAGATTGTACAGAGAGGAGAGTAAGAAGAGTGGGTAGAGTGGATCACTCTGATGGTCTGGGGCTCTGTTTCCAGGAGAGCAGGGGGCAAGGCTCATGTCCCTGTCAAGGAAAATATCCAAAGTCTCTGCTTAAACCTGAGCATCTCCAGCTCTGAGACAGGTGGCTGGGCAGGGAAGACGAGCTAAGTCAAGTCACCAGCTCTGAAGGTTCCCCTCCCCTGAGAATTCTGCAGGGCTTCCCCTGACCTCAAGGCCCCTTCTCAGCCTTCTACCTTGTTTTTCTCTGCAGGACTGACAATGGGGCCTCCTACCTGGCTTCCTTTGGGTTTGCAGGCTCTAGAGAAGCCAGTCAGTGAGAGTGAAGGATGGTCTTATATAAGTGGGATTCCACAGGGTCCTCCAGGATACCCAGAAAAGCTCAGTCACTTGTCCCAGACCTTCCTCCTGCTCCTCTTTTGGGCCCTGACCTGAACATCTGGGCTGGTGTGTAAAGAACCAGGATAAATGAGCTAAAGGCAGGAGGGAAATGGACAGCTGGAGGGTGCTCAGTAGGCTTCGTGTCTGCCCTTGCTGGGATCTCTAGACTCCTCAGTTCATGTCTCCCACCACCACCTCTGTCAGCCTCCACCCTCGCCTGGTGTCTGTCCCTCTGTCCTTCACCTCAGTTACTACCCCATGGTAAGAAGTTGCTCGGGTGAGCAGCTCCAGGGTAGCTATGGGATGGGAGTGGGTGGTGTGGGAGGGAGCTCAGGAGACTTGATCCTCAGAGGGAGGCAGAAGCGAGTGCATCCACAAACACTGTGGCAGATGGGGAGACCCGGAGGACAGCTTGGGGGTCACAGGCCTCCCCCCTCAGTCACCATCCCCAATGTGACTGGTCCCCACAGTGGCTCCTCAGGTCTCCACTCCCTGGGTAATTGGAGACTGCTGACTCTACCTCCATGACCTGCACCCTCGGTCGTCCTCATCGTCTTCGTGGGTAACATGTGGTTCCTGTGTTCCTACATTGGTGACAGGATCAGAACAGAAATCTTCCAAGTGAGAAACTGGGACAGGACTGTGGGCACTTTAAGAAAGTTCATAAAGAGTGAGCCAGCACACCAGCAGGGTCAGCCCTGTGAGTGACGTCAGGCCTTGGGCACAGGTCCAATGTCCTACAGCCCACAGGTCTCCCAGGTGTAAGGGCAGGACGTCATGCAGACCCTCACGTGGGTAGCTGTTTAGAGGTAAACACCACTAAGGGGACAAGCAGAAATCTTGATGTTGAAGAATTAAACAACAACAAAAAAGAACAAAAAACCCAATCTAGGGCTTTAATAACAGACTAGATTGAGTAGAAGAAAGAATCCCTAAACTTGAAAACAGGTCCCTAATGTAACTCATTCATACAAAAACGAAAGACAAAAGGCTACCAAGCTTAGGGGACACCATTATGTAGACAAATTTTGCATCATGGATGTTTCAGAAGACATGGGAAAGACATAGAAAGCATATCAAATGAAATAATAGCTGAAAACCTCCCAATTCTTGAGAGAGGCAGGGACATCCACATACAGGAAGCTCAGAGAAACCCCAAAAGCTTCAACTCAAAACAGTCTACAAAAATGCCAAGATTATTAAAGACAAAGAGAGTCTAAGAATTTGTTCCAGATTAAAAGAGACTAAAGAGACATGACACATGACTACAATATGTGTTCCTGGATTAGATTAAATCCTGGACTGGAAAAATCTCCCACAAAGAACATTATAGTAACAATTTTGGAGATTTGAATAGGGACAGTAGTACTGAATTAATGTGAATTTTCTTGACTTTGATTATTGTGCTCCAAACCAATGGGATACTGGAATTTGGTGAAAATAATAAAAATAGTAATTGTAACTTCTACCACTGACAGGGGCCAACAATATAAGGGGAATAAGGCAAGGGGAAGAAGCACCTTTCCTGTCCTTTCACTTAAAGGATCTCTCCAAGGATCTCTCTGCTGCTCTTTCCATGTCCCTGGCCTGTGGGAAGGACACCTTCTTTGGTCGATGACAGAAAAATGACTTCGTGGAGACAGTTGACAGGGATGGAAAGATTCCATTGCTAAAGAACATGTGAGATGCGAAACATTATTGAGGTCATCCTGGAAAAAAGCTTGTTTGTACTGAGAAAGTATTAGAAGATAAAAAGAAAAAAAAAGCAAAGTCAACAATTAATGCAAAGTAATACAGGTGACGATTTTTTTTTTTTTTTGAGTTGGAGTCTCACTCTGTCGCCCAAACGAGTGCAGTGGCCGCTCCCGGCCACCGCAGCCTCGACCTGCTGGGCTCCAGCAATCCTTCCGCCTCAGCCTTCCAAGTAGCCGGAATTACAGGCATGTGCTACCACACCCCATCATCTTCAATCCCTTCCATTTCTGTTCTGTCTGTGCTCACTGTTTCTCCCCAGCCTCTGTCCAAGGAACCTTTTCCTCCTCCCAACCTTAGTGAGAGCCCAGACTCTCACCCAAAGTCAAATTCTCGGTGGTGAGTCATTCCCCTCAGGAGCATGGAGGAGGAGAGAGAGAGGTCAGAGCCTGGGGTTGGGGCAGAAGGTGCAGCAGGAGTGAAGGAGGCTAGAGGGTGAAGGACTTCCAAATGAGGGATGATATTGAGTGCCCAGAGGGTGACTGAGGCCATCTCTGGCTTTTCCACTTAGGAAGGAGGGAGAAACCTTTGGCACAGCAGCAGAGAGCAGGGACAAGATCTGGGTGAGATGCCCCCACCCTCAGTCCTGGTCCTCTGACAACACCTCACCCCAGTTACACTAGGGAACCCCTCCAGGCCCAGGTGCTCCACCAGGCAGGTGCATCTCAGCCCAGGACCCCCACAGCTGCCCACGCCTGGTATGTCTCACCCCCACCCAGGTCTGATCCCCTTGAATCTCTAGTCCAGAGTAGGTTCCTTTCCTTCCTCCACCCAGGTCAGAGTGATGTTGGCAGGTTAGAATTCAGGTGCTCAGCATGGCAGGGTGTGGTGGCACTCAGGGTTCTCCTTATCCCTGACCACAACTCTGGGGAGGAGGCACTGGATGCGGGAGAGAGAGAAAGCAGAGAGGTGGAGTGTGGGTGGGACTTACCGGAACCTACCCCTCACCCAGTGTTCCTCCACAAGCCAGTGACCTTCCCTCCCTCAGCCCCAGGACTTCTGATGTCTCAGAAAGGAAGGGAAGGCCTGAGTCCTCACCACTCCCTGCAAGAAGCCTTTCCACAATTGTGCCCATTTCCATTCCCAAAACAGCTTAAGAGCCTGCCCCTGTGTAGAGACCTGGGTGTGTGCCGAGGGTGATCCCGGAAGGTTCTTCCTTCAAATATTTGCATGGTTCAGTTTCTCTTCTTTTCAAGTCTGTTCAAATGGCAATTCCATGAGGCCCTTCCTGACCGCCCTATTTAAAATTTTTGCCTGAGCCCGCAGGTTCGAGACCCGCCTAGGCAGCAAGACCTCATCTCCACAATAAATCAAAAAATCAGCCGGGCATTGTAGCGCATGCCTGTAATTCCGGTTACTTGGAAGGCTGAGGCGGAAGGATTGCCGGAGCCCAGTAGGTCGAGGCTGCGGTGGCCGGGAGCGGCCACTGCACTCCAGTCTGGGCAACAGAGTGAGACTCCAACTCAAAAAAAAAAAATCGTCACCTGTATTACTTTGCATTAATTGTTGACTTTGCTTTTTTTCTTTTTATCTTCTATTACTTTCTCAGTACAAAAAAGCTTTTTTCCAGGATTTCCTCAATAATGTTTCCCATCCCACATGCTCTTTAGCAATGGAATCTTTCCATCCCTATCCAAGAGCTGAGGCTAATCCCCTCCTCTTGGATCTGTGACTTGCTTTGGTGACTAGAAATTGACACTACCTGACACCGAAGTTCTGATGTGGCTGCTTGAAATGCCCACTCCAGGAGCCCAGGTGTGCAGCAGGAAGCATCCAGGCCACGTGGAGCAGCTGGTGGAGGAGAGCCCAACTACCTGTCCACAGCCCCAGTGAGCTCCCAGCCCACAGCCAGCACCACCTGCAGCCCAGCGTGGGAGCCCTCTTGAATGTTCTGAGCCAGTCTGGCTCCAGATGACAGCAGCCCCAGTCCATGTCACATGGAGCAGAAGAGCTACTAAAATAAGCTAAATCAGTTAATAAAATTAAATTGCTAGCAAAGTAATAATATTAACCAGCTTCCTCCATTTTGTTTAAAACCATCTTAGTTACCTGCCTGACCTAAGAATCAATGTCTATGTGTGATTACAGTAATGTTCGCATGACCACAGACCCCCTTCCTTTGGGCAGGTTATGCTGACCGTTGCCTGCTGACCATTACAGAACTCCTTCGCCATAGTTCCCATGTGATTGTATGCTTTGTTGACTGAAATCAAATGTTACTCTTAGACATTTTCATAGTTTGTTCTTATATTCTGTTAGTGACCTAACCAAGGTAACTTCGTTGTATAATAATTCTTCTTCCTTGTCTCTATGAAACTACCTTAAACTATATCTTAATGGCAGAACTCCAGGGACTTCCTGGGCACTGGCTATACCTACCTGACATGAAATTAATCAAAGTTCCCTAACAATCGAAGTTCCCGTTTTGGTTGCCAAGTCGTTAGTTAATAGTTGCTATGGTCACTAAGTTGCTACGTAGCCAATGCTGCAAATTTTACCTATAAAAGCTTGTCACAAACTACAGCAATGTGCCAAGAGTTTTTCTGGCGTTTACCTCCTCTTGACCCACACGTTTAATAAATTCATAATTAATTAGACTAAACTTGCTGGTGAAACTTCTTCTCGCTTACTTGGTCATAACACTACCTGGCTGAATCTTGTCAACCCACAGAAATAATGATAACCAAGGTGCTTGTTTTATTTCAAGATTCTTTGTTGCTGCAATAAATCCATATAATCTACTATGGTGTTTTGTTTTTACTTGTCTATCTTTCAGACTGTAAGCAACAGGGAGCAGGTGCTTGTCTCTATCCATTAAATGACCACCAGGTCCAGAATAATGCTTGGCCCAGAGACATTCACTAAATATGTGTAAGTAGATGAATACATGCTGTGACAAGAATTTCTTAAAGCTGGGTCTGAGACTAGAAAGGAGGAGTTACTGGTTTTTGATTGTGAGGGTCAGCTCGGGCTGCCACAACAAAACACCATAGACTATGGTAGCTTACACAAAAGAAATTCATGTCTCACAATTCTGGAGCCTGGAAGACTGAGATAAGGTAGCCAACAAGTTCAATTCCTAGTGAGGGTTCTCTTCGTGGCTGGCAGACAGCTGCCTTCTTGCTGTATCCTCACAGGGTAAGAGAAGGAACTCCAGTCTCTTCCTCTTCCTATAAGGAGACTAAACCTATCATGGGGGCCTCAACTTCTCAACTCATCTGATCTAATTACCCCCAAAGTCCCCTACCTCATCATACCATCACGCTGGGGATTATAGCTTTGACGAATTTGAGGGGGATACAAACATTTAGTCCATTACAACATCTTAAGATCAAGGTGCTGGAACATTGGTTTCTGTTGAGGGCTCCCTTTCTGGCTTTCAGATGGCCACCTTCTTATTATGTATTCATATGACCTTTCCTCTGCATGTATGCAGAAAGAGAGAAACCACTCGTGTCTCTTCCTCTTGTAAACAACAGTCCTGTGAGAGTAGGGCCCCACCCTTATGACTTCATTTAACCTTAATTCTCTCCTTAAAGGCTTTATTTCCAACTGTTATCACAATAGAGGTTAGGGCTTCTACATATGAATTTTCAGGGGTGCAATTCAGTCAGTGCATGACTGTGGTGTGTGTGTATGTGATATGTGTGTGTATGTGTATGTGTGTGTTAGGTGACTAGCAGTTGGTCCTGGTTTACTGAGCCCTTCAAGACACACTGCTCAGTGCTGCCCCAGACTCATGATTCAGCCCACAAACACTGCAGCCCAGCAGACCCTGACCACCAACAGCTTTTGATGCCTCTTGGGCACAGATGGTATCATCTAAGGCTGCAGGGATGTGGCAGCTGCTGCCCAGATGGCAGCACGGCTCAGCTGCAGTGTTGTGAGCTCTGGGGAGTCTGTCCAGACTTCTGGACACCTAAAGTCCTGGTCTATAGGGTAGGAATGAGATTTGAGGTCGATGTTGTGGATATCCTAAGTTCAGAGGTTGGGATGGCAGAGAGAGGGGCCTGAAGGGTCTAGACCAAGGTTAAAGGTATTTGTGTCACCAGAGGAGAAAGAAACAACATCCCTGGGTCTGTGGGCAGAGAGCTGCAGAGGGGGCGGGGCCAGCCTGGGAACCAGGGAAATGCATAGTTGGTGGCGTCCGTCCTATTATAAGATCCTCATAGCCCATGCTAGTGTCCTGTCTCTTCTGTGTCCAGCACACAGTCTTTCAGGCTTATTGGCCTGGCTCCAGCTATTACGGGTGAGGAAGGAAGCCACTGTGACAGAGGGCTACTGACTGTTGGTCTCAGACATGGCCGTGAAGTCCTAGGGCAGGGAGTGGGATGCTGGAAGCCCAGAAATTTAGGACAAGGAATGATCCATATGGGTGGGGCACAGACACCTCCCTCTCTATGGCCAGGACCCAGAATACCCTCTCCAAACATGATCTCTCAGGAGGCCCCGGGCCAGTCCTTTCCATGTCATCCTCCTCCCTGGCTTCTTCCTTTCCTCGCAACCTCTACCCCCTGATGTCCCTATTTCCTCCCTGTCTTCACTTCCCCAGGAGCCTCCCCCTCAACTGGATCTAAAGCCCCAGTGGCTCCTCTCCAAGATCACAGAGTCTAAGACTCCCTGGACTGAGTCCTAGGTGGAGGGACTTCGATCTTCAGAGACAGCAGCAGAAACAACTTAGACTCTGGAGTCCAAGGTCTCATCCCAAAAGAGTGAGGGAATCCTGTATGTCTGCTGTGTCCACCCAAGACCCAAGAACCACTTACTCTGGCCTGGAGATCTCACTCTGCCCTAAGGCAAGAGTTCATTGTCACTCAATGTTTGAGGAGAGGAGGGCTCAAGAGCCTTGCGCTGATCCTGAGGTGTCAGCCTCCTTTCTGCATGCAACTCCTGGTTCCAACACTTGATGGCAACACCCTGGAAAAAGGAACAGTAGAAACATTTTCTTCTATTTCCTATTTTTTTCCCGGTTCTCCTTTTTGATTAAACAACAGTAATAACATGTGTGTAAGTTCTTTTCAGGAAGGACACGAGACACTGGTGACATTCTCATCTCTGGTAGGAGACCTGGGTGACTAGCGTCTGGGGAGGGAGGAATTTTCCCCTGTAAGCCTTTTGAAATGTCTTGAAGGACCTTTTCAGAACATGTTGCATGAAAAATCCTTCTCATTGGCAAGACCCTCTCCAGTGACCACCGAGTTTATCCAGATGAGGCTCTGTGATGGGGTCTGGACTTAGGCCTCCACCGGGTCATCCTTTCTGGTCGCCCAGGTGTCCATTCCTCTGACCCTCTGCACTGCCGCTCCCCTGCCAGAAGACTCATCTCCAAGGATCTCTCCCTGCCAGACATTCTCCTCAGAGGTCCCACAGAAGCCCTCCCTGCACTGCCCATCTCATGTGACCTCTCCAGTCCCCCTCTTACCCCACCCTGCCTTGTTTTTGTTGACAACCCTTTTTACTGACATTACAGAATATGTTTATTTTAATCGCCAAGTCTCTTTCCTATAGAACACAAGCTTTGTGAGAGCAAAGACAGGGATTTTAATTTTTTGCAGCTGTATTGTTTTGCCTTGAAAAGTGACTGATTGTTACTTCAAACATATTTGTGGAGTGAATGAATGAATGTACACACAGATTCATATTCACACATAGGCTCACATACACCAAAACAGTGACACAAAGATACTATTACATAAATTGACACAACTCTTTCTCAGATACTTTCCACAATTAACACATCACACACAGGACACACACAACTGACACACACTGACACATTCCCCTACACACATAATATTCTTGAAGTTGAATTTTCATTCTATGTGATGTGTGAAAATTTCTCATGTGGTTATGTATTATTAACTTTCAAATGTTCTCTAAATTATTGAAAAAATTTCAAAGATTCTTTAGGTTCGAGAGGATACAATGGTCACCATAGATCTCATTATGTTTTATAGGAGTGTAATAAATTATATTTCTATAATTTTGCTGAAACAATCGAAATCACTGGCCAACATCATGACCCTCATTCCTAAATACTTCAGTGCTCATCTGTTCAAAATAATATATCAAACAATAGTATTATTACAATGAAGAAAATCACTATCATTCCCTAATAGTACACAGTCTCCGAGTAATGTAAAATGTTCTTGATTATTTTCCCATGACTTCTAGGTAGAGGTGAGCAGAGTTCAGGGGCCCTTGGCCCTCTCTGAGGTTCCCTCTTCCTAGAAATTCTCTCTCCAGCCCTGACAGCAACATCCTGGAAAATGAAAAGTAGAAACATTTTCTTCTCCTCCCTGTTTCTCAGTTTATTGAAATTTCCCTGTTCACTCAGTTTCCCCTTACTGGAACAACATCTCCATGTTCACATGACATTCCCCAGTGTGGACGTGCACACTGGGACTGTCAGGACTGAGTGCATAGCTCTCCTAGGCCTCTGTCCCCCAGTAGAGCAGAAGGGGGCCCTGTGCCAGGGTCTCACATGAAGCCCATAGGTCTCACCCCAGCAGCAGGACAGACCTGAGACCTGGAGTGAGCACTCCCCTCCCTCAGGGCCAGAGCAAATCCTCTGAGACCCATCATCCCCCAGGCACTCCATCTGTCATCAGGGGGTACAGAAAGGGTCCACACAGCACTAAGATCCAGCTACCCCAACCCTCCTCACTTCCACCCACAGAGCCCAGGTGAAGCCCAGCCCTGCTCCTCCATCCATCATTTCTCACAACCTCAACACCATCCTCTGTCTCGAGTCCACAAAGATTGACCTCATCAAGCCCTTTACCTTGTTTGTGTCACTCATACGAGGTCCCCTAATGTCCTGCACTTGTGTTCCCACGATGCTCTGCACACCCCTATCCTGTCTCCCTCCACACCCTTCCCCAGCTCAGAACTCTTTCCACTGTGCCCCTTGGAATTCTCAGTCTATATCAGCAAAACCTCCACATCCTTTCAACAGAATCCTGGGCCTCCCTGAGGACACAGCCCTTTCCAATGTCCTCTCACATGGAAATTCCCCCAAGGACCTTGCACCCATGGACAGGGAAGTGGGTGAGATCCTTGTTCCTCATTGTGGTTCTCAGATTTTTCTGCTTCCCTCCTCCCTAATGTCCCTAACCTGACATGAGATCAGGCCCCCACTCCCCTCATTGTAGACATTCCCTCTGGGCCTCAGGCTGTATCTCTCACTCCTTACTCCTGTGGATCCAGGCTCACTGTCACCCTCTCCAGCAGTGCTGTCTCCTTGATCCTTAGTGACTTCAACATACACAGATGTGGAAGGCTGAGGAATGGTCCCCAAAGATGCCCAGTCTCCCATCCTTGGAACCTGTAAAGAGGTTGCATTACATGGCAAAAGGCATATTATTGGTGTAAATAATGCTAAGGGCTATAAAAGAGAGATTGTCCTGGACTATCTGTGTAGCCCAATAACATCACATTAGCCTTTAAATTAAAGACCTGCTCAGGCTGGAGTCGGACGCTGCAGAGGAGGAAGACAGAGGTTCCAAGAGGAAGGAAGATTGGATGTGTCATAGGGGCCATGTGTGAGGTCTGAGAAAGGACTCTAGGAGCTAAGGGTGGTTTCTGGATGGCAGCCAGCAAGGAAATGGGGACATCAGTCTCACATCTTCAGGGAATCAATTTAAACAGCAACCTGAATGAGCTTGTAAGCAATTTTTTTCCCCAGAATCTCCAGGAAGAATCAAAGACTTGACTATATCTTAATCTTAGTTCTTATTTATCAGAACTGTGTCTGAATTGTAACCCACATGACTGGGACATGGTAAACAGGTGCTGCTTAAAGCTCTTGGTCTGTGGTGATTTTATGGCAGCAACAGACACTCAATCAGCAGAGATGACGCCCTTGCCCCCAGAACTCTTCTCCTCTAGGCCATTCTTCTCTGCTTTGCCTGAACTTCACACCCTCACCAACCCCAAGACCTTGTCATAGCCAAGACTCCCAGTCCTTCCACTATCTCAGTATTATGCTTCTCACTCTCTGACCATCTTCCCACTTGTCCCATTGCAGGGTGGCCACATGTTCTGAGGACATTGACGCAATTATTTTTATCATACATTGTAATGCAATACAGAAAACCAATCATAGCACATGTGTCTGTTTCACAGCTTGGAGACCAGCCAGTAGTACATCAATTCCACTATCCTTTATCCTCTGGGATTCCTGCCATCTACCCACTGTCTCTCAGCCTCAATGTCCTCTCCTCCCTCCTCACCTATCTTGAATTCTGTGGTGAAAAATTTCCATCCCTCCCTGCCCCTCCCTTGCTTTTCAAACTTCCTTGACAAACGACACAGCTGTGTATTCTGCCTCTGCCTACGCTGCACCTGCCCCATGAGCTGCAGGGAGCAACATGCAACCACGCTAACTGCTCTCTCTAATGTCACCACCTCACAGGAGCTCACCCCATGACCAGCCATCACCCTCACCCTGCATGAGGCACCCTCAGTCTCCTCTTGGCCTGGCAGACTGTTCCCACCCTCTCTCCTTGTTCACAAGCCCAGCCCTCCACCCTCATTCTTACTGCAGCTGACGACCTTGCTTCCTACTTTACTGGGAAAACTGACACGGGAGAAGACGATGTTCACAGATTCTACCACCATCTGCTTGTGCATTGCAGCTGCACCCCATGCCAGGCCTTCCATGGTGTAGGTGGTTATTGGAGGTTAAGCATCCTGCTCCCAGCCAGGGTGAGTCTCTCTGCCAGTGCCCCAATCCTCATCTCTCCTCATCTACTTAGAGGTATTGGTTCATTAATTCATCCCTGTTTTCTCATGTCATTGCTTTTTCCTCTCTCTCCATTAAATCATGCGGAGTCACAAGAAGGCACATCCTGGCCCTTGACTAGGGAAATTGCCCAGCTGTTACAGCCTGAAAGCTGTCACCATATTAGCTCTGAGACCATGCTTACTAAGGGCTTCTTCCAGCCAATGACTGAGAACAGTAGGAAAACTAAGTTCCTCCTCTGAGGACTGACTGAGGCTCCAGGGCTCCCTAATGCTTTTACTGAATTTCCTGAGCCTGCACTGGGTCTAGGAAGCTTCTAGCCAACCTTCCCTCCCTCTCTTCCTCACTGGTGTTCACACTTGCATTGCAGTCTGCCTTCCTCCCCATTTCTCTAACAAGAATGTCCCCTAATAAATTTTTTTCTCATTTAATACTGTTTTGAGGTCTACTCCTCAGGGCACCCTAACTAACATTAGTGGTATCAGGAGTGGTCCAAGAACATATGAAAACATAAGGAATTGGGATAAGCTCACCCACCAACTGCCAGAAGAGGATGCTTTTTAGGTTGGTGGGTGAAGAAAGTCCAAGGTACAAGGTTTCAACTGAACTGCTGTGGATCACCCCAGTGGTGACCTGAGAAGATGCCCTGGGTTTGCTATGGCAGATGGGATGATAGAAGTCTTTGCAGAATTGTGATGGAGCAGGAGGAAAACCTAAATAGATGGTGGTGGTGGCTAGTTCCTGCTAGACTGTTTTGGTACCTATGGAGGGATGATGAGAATCTGAGGACTGTTAACAGAGTTCCTGGGTATTTGTGAGAACCTCTGCAGTGTCTTAGGAGAGGCCTTTATCTTCCATAGAGGAAGGGAAACAGAGAGAGGAGTGGCAGCTGGAGGGTCGCAGTACCCAGAGATGTCTGAACCCTCAGCCAAGGCAGGCCTGTTGTGTGAAAGGCAGGGCCCTGGTGGGGAAACCCTGGTGGGGAGCAGAGTCATCCCATGATTCTCTTCAGGACACTCTGGGCCTGCAAAGGAGGCTCACCCTTCTTGTGCTGGAAAACACTGCAGAAGTCTCACCCTATGACACAACGGGAAGCCCACTCAGGAGTTCTGCAAGAACTAGCCGACATCCTTGTAGGGCCCGAGTAGTACTTCTGGGATTAGAATGTGAAGGTGTTTGATTAAGGGGCTAGAATGACAGGCTGCATAAACTAAAATCCTTTGGTTTAGGGGCACTTTCTCAGGACAGAGGTTTATCAAGGACCCCGCTGCATAGGACACTCTGGGGGTGGCTCTCCATATCACAGAAAAAAATGATGTTCAACTCTCAACAAGTTAGACATGACTTTGTAGCCCTGGGAAATGTAGAGGATGGAATAATGAGGCTGAGAAAAGAGGGCATGTGGGTTGGAGACTTTATGAGGCCAGAAGACCCATCAGGGTCATGCTCCACCAGAGGGCCCAGAGGGTGGATCTTTCACCAGAATCCTCAAGAATGTGCTGGTAAGAAGGGCCTGCATCACTGAGATGTTTGGAGGTGTTGTTCTCTGCAAGCCAAGGATAATGGCAGAAAAGGCAGTCTCAGAGTTGGTCTCATTAATATCCATGAAAAGGATATCGTCCTGAAGAGATAGAGACCAGATGGTGGCAGTTAACTTGTAACCCCCCTGCCCTGTCTCATATAATCTTAAGAGATCTGCATATTCTGGTCATCCTATAGAATATTAAATCAGTTCCTTTCATCAACAATATCATGTTGGCTGGAATGGACGAGCAAGAGGTAGACAGTATGCTAGAGGACTTTGTAAAACACACGCACTTAAGAAAGAAAGATAAACCTCACAAAGCTTCAGAAGTGACCACTGCAGTCAAATTTTATGAGTCCAACCAATAGAAGCATGCAGAGGTATCCCCTCCAAAGAAAAAGACACGCTGTTGCACCCTCCATCCTCACTGTAAGAGGGAAGCACATCACCTGGTGAGTCTTTTTTGGTTCTGACAACCACACATTCTACATCTACATATATTGTTTTTGTCCACAAGGTTGGTGACATAGGAAGAGGCCAGCTTCGAGTGGGGCCTGGACAGGAAAGGACATTGCAACAGATCCAGGCCATGGTGCAATCAACCACCATCCCTCAGACACCCTGTAGCCTGGCAGGATGGGCACATGAATGGAGCAAACAGTGGCAGAGATGAGGCTCCATAGGGATCCAGAAGCATTGACCCCCACCTAGCAAGGCCAATTCAGCTGCTGCTGCCTCTAAATACCCAACTTGTCAGCATTAGAGGCCAATTGGTGCCCCATGTAGAGCACTATTTCTTTAGGCGACCAACTGGCTACTAAGTGACGAATTAACAACATCAAGCCTCTTTCCTCCTGGATGGGCCAGAGGTTCATCCTCACAGACATAGATACCTATTCCATGGGTGAGTTTTCCTTTCCTGCCTTCAGACCCTCAGCCAACCCCATCATTCTGGGTTTGTCAACGTTCCTGATCCACAGGTTCAGAATTTCTCTCAGCCCAGTATCTGCCTGGGGGACTCACTTCACAGAGAGGAAGGTAAAGCATGGCCATGACTTTGGGGACCACTGGTTAGATCATAATCAGTACCATCCAAGGTCTGTGGGCCACACAGAAGACTGGACAAACCTTCTAAAGGCACAACTTGGCCAGGCATGGTGGCTCACATGTGTAGTCCTAGCACTTTAGAGGCTGAGACTGAAGAATTGCTGAATCTAGGAATTTGAGATTAGCCTGGGCAACATAGCAAGACCCTGTCTCTACAAAAAATTAAAAATATTGGCCAGACACCATGGCTCATGCCTGTTAATACCAGCACTTTTTAGAGGCGTCATCATGGACAGGAAGAGGGAACTGAACGAGCCCCCTTCTCCTCCTCAACATTTATCTCTGGGGCTGGAAATTCTTCCCAGGCTACTGAGGGTAGGTTGAGAGAGAGAACAGAGAGAAGAGTAGGGAGGGAAATAGAAAAGGAGTTACCATTGTCCATAGTGATCGATCTGGGTCCACCTTCACCGGGACATCCTTTCCTTCCCTGTTCTTCTCTGCTGGACAAAGATAACCGTTAACACAACCAGAAGATAAGACACCGTGAGATGGAGTCAGTAGAAATAGATTACTATAACTATATAATATTAATGAAAGCAGTCCTACAAAGGATGCCAAGGTTCTAATATCAGAACATAGAAGATAGGGAATATCAGGAGGTTATAAATCTGTTTGCAAATCAGAAATGACATTTTTAACTGAAAAGAAATATCACCCATGTTTGAACCAAAATAGTAAACATAAGGGTGTCTCACCATGGGGGGTGCATTGCAACTCCTGTCCCTGTTCCTTTGGAGCCCATGGGGAGACATACTGCTGTGCAGCTAAACCTGGGAGGGACCCCTGGTGAGTGGAGTTCAGACTGAGAAGCTGTAAGTGACATGGAGGAAGGAGACCTGATGGGCAACCAAAGCCCCAATACCCAGAGAGGCCAGGTCCTGTGGCTGCCTCTGAACTCCAGAATCTTGATCTGAGGTCACATTTTCCCAGCTCTTATGTAAGGTTCCAGGAGCAGGACCACATGTGGTTCAGAAAGTCCCACTGTGCCTGGGAAATGGGTCTGTTTATTGTGAAACAAAAATGCTTAGATTCTTCTCCCTCAGATTCCTAAATTTCTTGTAAGAGATCAAGTGGGAGTAAGCCAGACCCCAAACTGAATTGGCAAATCTGAACGGAATGTGTAATGTTCATCTGTGTGTGTCTGTGTATACATGTGGATATGTAAACACATATTAGTACCTATATGTGGGTTTGTGCATGTATAGGTTTTTTGTATATGTATGTATTTGTGCACATTTATGTATATAAGCAAGTAGGGTTTGCGTGTGTTTGTGTGTAGTGTTACTCTATGACTTCCTCATACTTGGCACTACCCTGGCCTTTTCCTGGTTGCCTTCCCCCACCTTCCCCCCCTACCTCTCCCCATCCACCACCACCATGGCCTGTAAGGACAGAACGGTTCTCCACCCGCAGGCAAGTAAGGGGAGATGTGGTCCTCACCACATTTGGAATAGGGACATAAAAGCTAAATGGATGGGTCATGCTCTTATACATGATTCTGCCTTAATAAATGTATCAGTCACTTTTCTAAGGGATTTACATGAATTCAGTCATTTAAACCTAGGAGACCTGATGACATAGGGACACTGCTAACCTCATTTTACAGACAAGGAAATTAGGAAGTTCGGTGACCCTCAATGGGCTCATCCATGACTTTCAGGAAACAGTGTGACTGCCAAGTCCAAGTAACACTCTGTCATACTGAACCCCATACCCATCCGCTGGCCTTCTATGAGTCATTTTCTCCTGTGGGCTTTGAAAAGCTTCCCTTTCTTCTCCAGGCACTGAGACTGAACTGGAGTCTATTGCATTTTTCAAAGTCCCAACAAGGGAGTCCTGGGATTTGAAGTGACCCATAGGCTGATGGAGTCTGCTTGCTGGAGGCAGGGAAGAAAAAAGTTGTATCTGCCCTGGAAGGAGTCAGTGGTGTTGGCATCAGAGTGAGGCGCACTCTCCAGAGTACTGTAAGATAAAGACCAGCCATAGCCGTGCAGAGTTAATTCATCATTGTTTTATTTCATATCCTGAGAATGCAGCCCCATGTGTGCCTCAGAGCCATGGGGTATTCACTCATCCCTTTCCAATTCCTGCTGTTACCTGACTTCTTTTCCTCTAGCTGAGCTCCTGGTAATACCTACATTCCAGGGTGAACCATGAGGAGGGATCCAGGGATACCCAGGCCCACCTGCACCTTGTCTACCCTGTCTGTTGCTCCCCACTGGGGACTCCTGGGTAGTGTGAGAGGAGAGCAAATGACGTAGGATAAGAACTTGCCTTTTACACTGGTACAGAGAAAGTGGGGCCTTACCTTTGAGAAAGGGAACAGAATAAGATTAGTTTCAACTGGCCCCAAGAATCATTTAACTCAATGAAAGCAATGGCATGCATTTTTAGTTATCTATTGCTATGTATGAAATTACCACACATCAAGCAGCTTAAATAACACATGTATTAGTTCATATTTTCTGTGAGTAAGGAATTTAGGCACAGCTATGCTGGTTCTTCTACCTTAGAGTTTCTCACAAGGCTTTAACCAGTGTCTGCCATGGCTGTATCTTACCTGAAGGTTAAACTGGGAGAGGACCTACTTTTAAACTCAGGCTCTTGTTGGCAGGATTCATTCATCCATGGCTATTAGATTGATGGACTAATGTCCTTACTGACTAGAGGCCGGAGGCTGACCTCATTTCTTGCCACATGGGCCATTCTGCTTCATCAAATCTTGCAAGCAGAGATGGTAGCAGACAGAATCTAGCAAGACAGAATGGAGATCTCATATCACCTAATATGGAAGTGACACCATTCTTGCCATATTCTATTGTTAGAAACAAGCCAGAGGTTCTGCCCATTCTCAACTGACAGAGATGTCACCAGAAAGTGGGATCAACCTTGTGCTTCTCTCAGAGCATAGACCACGCAGGTAACCTAAGCTCAGGGGAACAGTGCATGAGTAGGCTGGCCAGTCACACAAATCTCTGCAGCCTAAGCCACAGAGGCCATCACACACATCTCCAATGCTGACTGTAGATAAATAAACTGTTTGAATATTATGCTACTGCACCCACCCAAAAGAAAGCCAACACAACTCACCCAGCTGTCACCTGAAAACCATAAGTGAAAATATTTCCCCCACAAAAGTGACTCTACAAAATTAGAAAAGGAGACTATTCCATCTGATAAGCAGATATCAATGCAGGAATATAAGAAATGTGAAAAACAGGGACATTGAACAGCACACACACAAAAAAATAATAATGTTCCAGTAAATGACCCAGAAGAAATGGAAATTTACAAATTGCTCCATAGTAAGTTCAAAATACTAATCTTAAAAAATACAAGAGAATGCAGATACACAATTCAATAAAATTGGGAAAACAATTCATGATCTGAGTGAGAAATGCAACAAAGAGATAAACATCACTAAAAGGACAAGCAGAAATCTTGAAGCTAAAGAGTTCAATGAATACAATTTTAAAAATACAGTCTAGAACCTCAACAGCAGACTAGATTGAGTAGAAGAAAGAGACCCTACACTTGAAAAACAGGTCCTCTGAAATAATCATTAAAACAAAAAAGAAAAAAGAAAGAAGAACTACAGAACTTAAGGGATACCATTATATGAGGACAAATTTTGCATTATGGATGCTTCAGAAGGAGAAGACATCGAAAAGGCATAGAAAACTTGTCAAATGAAATAGTATTTGAGGACTTCCAAAGTTTTGGGAGAGATGAGGACATCCAGATATGGGAAGCTCAAAGAATTTCCAAAAGATTCAACCCAAAAAGTCTACAAAAATACCAAGATTATTAAAGACAAAGAAAGTCTAAGAAGTTGCTCTGGATTAAAAGAGACTAAAGATACATGATACATGACTACAATGTGTATTCCTGGATTAAATCCTGGACTGGAAAATTGCCCTCAAGGAACATTATAGTCACAATTTAGGAGATTTGAATAGGGACTGGAGTATTGAATCAATGTGAATTTTCTTGATTTTGATTATTGTGCTCCAAACCAATGGGGTCCTGGGATTTGGTGAAAGTAATAATAATAATTGTAACTTCTGCCACTGAATCAATGTGAATTTTTTTTATTTTGATTATTGTGCTCCAAACCAATGGGATACTGGGATTTGGTGGGTCAAAAAAGTAATTGTAACTTCTACCACTGACAGGGGCCAGCAATATAAGTGGAATAAGGCAAAGGGAAGAGCACTTTTCCTTTCCTTTCATTTGAAGAATCTCCTCATTCCTGCTGCTCTTTCTATGACCCTGGCCTGTGGGAGGGACACCTCCCTTGGACTATGACAGAAAAATGACCTTGTGGAGACACTGGCCTTCATCATCTTCCCATTCCTTCCATTTCTGTTCTGTCTGTGCCCACTGTGCCTCCCCAGCCTCTGACCAAGGAACCTATTCCTCCTCCCAACCTCAGTGAAAGCCCAGACTCTCACCTAAAGTCAACTTCTCAGTGGTGAGTGAGTCATTCCCCTCCGGAGGGCAGAAGAGACAAAGAGGTAAGAGCCTGGGGCTGGGGCAGACGGTGTAGCAGGAATAAAGGAGGCTAGAGGGGGTCGGTCTTCCAAATGAGAGGTGATATTGAGTGCTCAGAGGGTGACTGAGGACATATCTGGCATCTCCACTTAGGA
Source organism: Carlito syrichta (assembly GCF_000164805.1). Taxonomy (NCBI): domain Eukaryota; kingdom Metazoa; phylum Chordata; class Mammalia; order Primates; family Tarsiidae; genus Carlito; species Carlito syrichta. Next base: position 149,030 of record NW_007252932.1, read on the forward strand.
AGGAGGGAGAGACCTCACACATAGGAGCAGAAAGCAGGGGCAGGATCTGGATGAGAAGCCCCACCATCATACATGGTCCTCTGACAACACCTCACCATAATCACACTAAATAGCCTGTCCAGGCCCAGGTGCTCCACCAGGAAAGTGCATCTCAGCCCCAGAACCCCCACATCTGGCAGCCTTGGTGTGTCTCATCCCCACCCAGTTCTGATCCCCTTGAATCTCCAGTCCAGAGTCAGCTCCTTCCCTTCCTGCAGCCTAGTCAGAGTGATATTGGCAGGTGAGAAGCCAGGTGCTCTGCTTGGCAGGGTGTGGTGGGCACAATTCTGTCATAGCAAGACTGTAGTGTGTGTGTATGTGTGTGTGTGTGTGTTTGTGTGTTGGTGTCTAACAGTTGGTCATGGTTTCTGAGCCCTTCAAGACACACGATGCTCAGTGCTGCCCCAGACTCATGGTTTAGTCCACAAAGACTGCAGCCCAGCAGACCCTGACCACCAACAGCTTTTGATGGCACTTGGGCCCAGGATGGGAGCATCTAGACTGCAGAGCTGTGGTGGTTACTGCCCAGATGGCAGCAAGGCTCCCTGAAGCATTGTGGGCTCTGCAGAAATCTCCCCTGACTTCTGGACCCCCAAAGTCCTGGGTCAGTCATAAGGGTAGAAATGAGATTTGAGGTCGAGGTTGTGGATATCCTAAATTCAGAGTTTGGGGATGGCAGAGAGAGGGGCCTGAAGGGTACAGACTGAGGTTACAGATGTTTACATCACCAGAGGAGAAAGAGACAACATCTCTGGCTCTGTGGGCATAGAACTGCTGAGGGCCAAGGGTCACCCTTGAAACCTGGGACATGGGTAGTTGACCTGGGTCCTACCACAAGGTCCTTACATCCCATGATAGTGTCCTGGCTCACTTGTGTCCAGCACAGATACCTCTTTCTCTATGGCCCAGGACCAGAAAACCTTCTCAAACACAACCTCCCTGGAGTTCCCAATGCCAGCCCTTCCCATGCACCCTCCTCCCTGGCTCCTTCCTCTCCTCTCCTTGTAACCTCTACCTCCTGATGTCCCTATTTCCTCCCTGTCTTCACTTCTCCAGGAGCCTCCCCCATTCCTGGACCTAGGCCTCAGTGACTCCTCCTACAAATCCCAGAGTAAGAATCCCTGGACTGTGTCCCAGGTGGAGGGGCCTTGACCCTCAGAGCCACCAGCAGAAAAATGTGACAGGGACTCAGCGTTCCGAGGTCTCATCCCAAAAGACAGAAGGCACCCCACATGTCTGCTGCATCCATCTAAGACCCAGGAACTACCTATTTTGGCCTGGAGTCCTCGTTCTGCCCTAAGGCCAGAGTCCACCGTCACTCAACATAGAGGTAACCTCTATATCAACACTTCAGATCCCAAACCTGACATGCAAAGTCCTTTCCTGCTGCTGGGAAGCCAGGGAGACCCAAGGGAGGTCCTGGTTGAACAGGTAAAACAGGAGTTCAGGTCCTCTGTCCTTATTCCAGTGGTCGCACAGGGGCTCTGCAGCACTGCTCTCGGATTCTGACTGAGCAGCCTGGACAGGCCTGTGCTGTAAGCCAGGTGGTGATGGGTGACCCGGGGTTGGGCATCAAGGGATTAAAGAAGCCTATGAGCAACCCTGGATTCCAAAGGGGTCTGAGGAGAGGAGCTCAGGAGCCATGTGTACTCGCTGAGGTTTTAACCTCCTCCCTCAACTCCTGGTTTCAGCCCTTGATTGGGACCTCCTGGAAACTGGAAAGTAGAAACATTTTCTGCTATTTCCTTCCCCCCCCCCAGCGTATCTTCTTGATAGAGCAACGGTAACAACATGTGCATAACTTATATCTAGGAAGGACACATGAGACATTGGTGACATGCTCATCTCTAGCAGGAGACCCGGGCAACTGGCGTCTGGGGAGGGAGGAGATTTTCCCCTGTAAGCCTTTTGGAATGTTTTGAAGGATCTTTTCAGAAAATGTTACATGAAAAATCCCTCTCCAGTGTCCATCAATTGTACCCAGATGGAACTGTGCAATGGAATCCGGACTCACCCCCTCCACTGGGTCATTCTTCCAGGACACCCAGGTGTCCACCACTCATAGCCTCTGAACAACTGCTCCCCTGCCCAGAAACTAGTGTCCAGAGATCCTTCCCTGCCTGAAATTCTCAGAGGATCTGCCAGCGGCCCTCCCTGCACTGCCCGCCTCATGTGGACTCTCCAGCCCCTCTCTGATCCCACCCTACTTTGCTTTTGCTCATAACCCTTTTACCAAAATTAAAGAATATGTTTCTTTTCATTGCTAAGTCTCTTTCCTGTAGAATACAAGCTTCATGAGGGCAAAGACAGGGTGTTTAATTGTTCACAGCTGTATTTTTGTTGCCTTGAAAAATGACTATCACTTCAAAGATATTTGTTGAGTGAATGAATGAATGTGCACACAGACACATTCACACAGATTTGCACACACTAAAACAATGACACAAATACGTGTGTCACATGTATTTGACACACATTCTCCCTCAGATACTCTTCAAAAATTAGTGCATTCACATACAGGACACTCACAACTAACACATACTGACACATCCTCTCACACACACACACACACTCTTGAAGCTTAATTTTCATTCAGTGTGATGGTGTGAGCATTTCTCATGTGATTATGTATTATTAGCTTTTAAATTTTCTCCAAATTATTGTGAAAGACCTCAAAGATTTCTAAAGTTTGAGAGAACATGATGGTCACCCTAAATCTAATTATGTCTTTTAGGTGTGTAATAAATTATATTTCTATGATTTTTCTGAAACAATTGAAATCACTAGCCAACATCATGACCCTCATTCTTAACTACTTCAGCACTCATTTCTTAAAAATAACATTTTCATCAAATAATAGTATTATTACACTGAAGAAAATTACTCCCATTCCCTAATATTATAAAATCTCCGAGTAACGTAAGATGTTCTTGATTATTCCCCAGGTCTTTCACATGGAGGAGAGCAGAGCTCAGGCGCTCTCTGTCCTCTCTGAGGTTCCCTCTTCCTGCAAATTCTCTCTCCAACCCTGACAGCAAAGTCCTGGAAAATGGAAAGTAGAAGCATTTTCTTCTCCTCCCTATTTCTCTGTCTATTAAAACCTCCCTGTTCACTCGTTTTTCCCTTATCAGGAACACCTCATGTCCACAAGACGTTCTCCAGTGTAGATGTGCACACTGAGACTGTCAGGACTGAGCACAGCTCCCCTAAGCCTCTGTCCCTTCAGCAGGACAGAAGAGGCCTCTATGCCACGACCACACGTGTGGCCCAGAAGTGACACCTCCAACAGCAGGTGTCGACACCTCCCTCAGGGTTCAGAGTGAATCCTCTAAGACCTCTCCTCCCTCAGTCACTACATCCTGTCATCAGAGGGTCCAGAAAGGGCCCACACAGTGCAAAGATCCAACCACCCCAACCCTCCTCACCTCCACCCAAGAGCCCAGGTGAGACCCAGCCCTGTTCCTTCCTCCCTCGTCTCTCACAGTCTTATCACCATCATCTGCCGCGAGTCCACCAGGACTGACCTCATGATGCTATTTTCTCTGTTATGTCAGTCACACTATGTTCCCCAAATACCCTGCAATTGTGTCCCCACAATGCTCTGTGCACCCCTATTCTGTCTTCCCTCACACATTCCTCCTCAATTCCAGAAATCTTTCAGCTGCCTCTTGTAATTCTTATCCCATAATCAGCAAAATCTCCACATTCTCTCTCAGGCTGTACCTGTACCTCAAAACTCAAACAGAATCTTGAGGACGTGACTCCTGTGAAGTCCTCTCACAATGGGACCTTGGATAGGGAGATGGGGTAGGGTCCCTGCTCCTCCTTGTGGTTCTCAGACCTTTCTGCCTCCTTCCTCTCTAACATCCCTAACCTGTTATGAGATTAGGGTCCCACTTCCCTCACTGTAGCCATTCCCTCTGGGTCTCAGGCTGTTCCTCTCAATCCTGACTCTTGTGGTTCCTGCTCACCATCACCCTCTCCAGCAGTGCTGTCTCCTTGATCTTTGGTGACTTCAACATATGCAGATGTGGAAGGCTGAGGAATGGTCCCTAAAGATGTCCAGTCTCCATCCTTAACCTGTGAACAGGTGGCATTACATGACATAAGGGGCACTAGTGGTATAATTAAGGTCATGGACCTTGAAGTAGGGAGATTGTCCTGGACTATCTGTATGGTTCAATTATATCACATGAGCCATGGAAAGCAGAGAACCTGTTCTGACTGGAGTCAGATGCAGCAGAAGAGGAAGGCAGAGGGGAAGTCAGGGGTTCCAACTGAGAGAAGGATGGGATGTGCCTCATGGGCCTAGAGTCAAAAAGGGCTCTAGGAAACTAGGGTGGCTCCAGATGGCAGCCAGCAAAGAAACAGACATCAGTCTCATATCTGAAAGGAACTAAATTCAAACAACAACCCGAAAGAGCTTGGAAGTGTATTCTTCCTCAGAGTCCCCAGGAAGTATACACGGACCTGCCCATACCTTGATCTCTGCACCATGAGATCATGTCCGAATCGTAACTCACAAGACTGTGACATGATAAATAGGTGCGGCTTAAAGCTCTTGGTCTGTGGTGATTTCGTGTCAGTGACAGACACCCGAGGAGCAGAGAAGACGCTCATACCCACTGGTTTTTCAGGTCCTGGAACTCCTCTCCTCCAGGACCTTCTCTTTTGCTCTGCCTGGGCCCCAAAGCCTGTCATGGCTAAGACCCCCAGTCCTTCCACAATCTCAATGTCCCGCTATCTGACCATCTTCCTCCTCGTCCCCTTGTATGGATGCCCAGGCTCTGAGGACATTGATATGATTATTTTATCATATGTTGTAATGCAGTATCAGGAAACCACTCATTGCACATTTGCCCATTTCCCAGCTTGGAGCCCACCATGTAGTATATCAATTCCACTATCCTTTATACACCTGGGATTCCCAGATAGTGATCCTGCCATCTACCCACTGTCTCTCAGCCTTGGTGTCCTTTCCTCCCTCCTCACCCATTTTGAATTCTATGGTGAATAACTTCAATCCCTCCCTGCCCCTCCTTCACTTTGTCATACTTCCTAGACAAACTACTCAGCTATGGATTCTACCTTTGCCTGCTCTGCACCTGCCCCATGAGCTGCAGGAGGCTGGAGAGCAACACACAGCTGCACTGACTGCTTTCTCAAACATCACTACCTGTACCACACAGGAGCTCACCCCAAGGCCAGCCATCACCCTCGCACTACATGAGGCACCCTCAGTCTCCTCCTGTCCTAGAAGACTCTTTCCCATGCTTCCTCTTTGCTCACACACCCAACCCTCCATCCCCCCTCTCACTGCAATCGATGATCTTGCTTCCTACTTCACTCGGAAAACTGATACAGGAGAAGACGATGTTCACAAATTCTACCATCTGCTTGTGCATTTGCAGCTTCATTTGCTGGATCTTTCATTGTGTAGGCAGTTATTGGAGGTTAAACATCCTGTGCCCAGCCAGGGCCAGTCCCTCTGCTGGTGCCGCAACCCTCATTCCTTCCTGTCTACCTAAAAGTCTTGGTTCATCAATTCATCCCTTTTTCTCTCTTGTGCCATTGTCGTTTTCCTCTCTCTCTCTGCTAGATCATTGTGGAGTCATGAGAAGACACGTCCCACTCTCAGTTAGAGAAAGCATCATTGATGATGGCCCAGCTGTTGCAGCCTGAAATTTATTGCCACGTTTTCTGTCAGACCATGCTTCCCACAGACTTCTTTCAGCTAATGATTGAGAACAGCAAAACAACTAAGGCAGAACCATTCCTCCTCTGATGGCTGACTGAGGCTCCAGGGCTCCCTGATGCCATTACTGAATTTCCTTAGCCTGCACTGGGCCTAAGACACTTCACATCAACATTCACTCCCTCTCCCTCACTGGGAATCATCCATTGCAGTCTGATATCTCTCCCAGTCATTTCTCTCTTCCTCATCAATTTCTCTCACAAGCATCTCCCATAATAAGTGCTCACATGATTAATACTGTATTGGGATTTTCTCCATAATGGACTCTAACACAAGTGTTATCAGGAGTGGTTCAAGAACAGAGGCAAAACGTAAGGATTTGGAATGAGCTTGCTTGCTGTCTGACAGGCAAAGAGGATGCCATCCAGGTTGGTGGGTGAAGGTGCATGGCATAAGGTGGCAGCTGAACTGCCTCGGATGTTCCCAGTGGTGACATAAGAAGGTACCCTAGTTAGAGGATGCTATAACAGGTAGGAGACAGAAGTGCTCGCACAATATGAAGCTGCTAGAGGGAAACCTAGAAAGACAATGGCAGTGGTTGGTTCCTGCTAGGCTGTGTTGGTGTCTATAGAAAAACATTGAGTATCTGAGTTCCTGACTATGTGTGAGAGCCTCTACATTGTCTTAGGAGACAACTTTGCTTCCCATATTGAAGGCAGACAGAGTGGAATGGCAGCTGAGGACATCATTGTGAGGTTCACAGTACAACAGAGATGTCTGGATCCTCAGCCAAGGCATGCCTGTTGTGTAAAGTCAGGGCCCTGATGGGGAAACCTAAGTTTCTGCAAACGGGAACAGGGTTATCTGGTGATGTTCTCCAGGACTCTCTGGGCATGCAGAGGAGGCTCACCCTTCTCTAGTCATGGCTCCCACTTCCAGTGCTGTAAGACACTGCAGAAGTCTCACCCCTATGATGCAACAGGAAGTTCACTCAGGAGCTCTGCAAGAATTAGCAAGGCATCCCTGTAGGGCCTGAGGAGCACTTCTGGGATTGGAATGTGAGAGTGTTTGATCAAGGGCCAAAATGTCAGGCTGAATAAACAAAATCCTTTGGCTTGGGGGCACTTTCTCAGGACAGGAGTTTATCAGGGACCCCCAGGGAACAGGGCAAACTTTCTAAGGATGGTTGTCTATATCACAGAAAAAATGATGTTAAACTCTCAACAAGTTAGACATGACTTAGTAGCCCTGTGAAATGAAGAGGATGAGATAATGATGCAGATGGAAGTAGGCATGTGGGATGGAAACTTAATGTGAGGTTAGAAGGCCTGCCAAGGTTATGCTCCATAGGAGGGTCCAGAAGGCAGACCTTCCACCACAGCCTTCAGGATTATGCTAGTGAGAGGAAGCTGCATTGTTAAGATGTTTGGGGACATTGTGCTCTGCCGGTTGGAGATGATGGCAAGAAAGTTGGTCCCAGAACTGAGGTCACTAATATCCATGGGAAGAGTGTGACCTTGAAGAGACAGAGACTAGGTGGTATTAGCAAAGGCTAGAGGACACAGTTACCGTGACAAGCCCAGAGGTACAGCCAAGAGGGCTCAAACTGCAGGGATTTGTGGGAAAAGTTAATAGGGTGTGGTGTCCCAGAGTCAGAAGAGATGGCTAGCCAACAACATTCTACTTATTACTGGTAATAAGAAAGCAAGAATTGAGGAGCAGGAGGTTGAGGGTATTTGACCCAAACAAAGTCATGATCCCATTCCCAATCCTAGACCTCAATAAGTTTCAGATTCAGAACCTAGTGACAGATGTTTCCATATCCATAGGAGGAAGGACCTTGGAGCTCCATGGCAAGTATATGCTGCAATAATTCCCTCAGTCCTCTGCAAAGGAGCCTACAGCCATTTACTAAGGAGATCATATACCAAGAAAGGAAAACAGGCAGAATTTTGAGGCGTATTGCACGTTGAGACTGAGCTGACATTGATGCCCAGATATCCAGAGCCCCATCATGTCCCCCATCATAGTGGGGGTTCACAGAAACCAGAGAGTAAACTTGGACACATGGACCCAACCTTAGTTATTTCCCCATTCCTATGCGTAATTGATCTTGACCATTGGCAGCTGGAGTAACCCCCACAGTGGGTCCCTAGTCTGTGGAGTTAGGGTTCTCGTTGTGCTGAAGGCCAAAGGGAAACCTCTGAAACTGCCCCCATCCCAGCCAAAGAGAAGTGATATTTTGTCCAGGAGCAGGTTTTGTGGAGTATATTGGAGGTATTGCAGGGGTAATGCCACCATTAGAAAGCTAAAGGACGTGAGATGGTGCTGGGGTTGCCTGTTATCTCCATGTAATTCAGCAATCTAGCCCTGCAGAAGCCTGATTGGGTGCAAGAAATAAATGAGATTACTCCAGCCTTGATTATGTGGTAGTCCTGATTGCAGCTGCTGGGCTGCTAGATATCATGGCTAGAGCTGATTAATAAGCTCTTGGGTACACAGAGTGCAGCTGTGGTCTGGTGAATGTGTTCTTTTCCACTCCAATTAGAAAGCAGATATGGAGTGATTCACATTCCCTTGGGATAAACAGCATATTTGTTTATAGTTTGCCTCAAGACTATTGTATCTCCCCTGCCCTCCTTCACATAGTCTTAAAAGGTCTGGACATCCTGGACATCATGCAGAATATTAAAGTAGTCCATTTCATCAACAATATCATGTATACTGGGTGAACAAGAGGAGGACAGTACACTGGAGGCCTTTGTAAAACATGTGCTCTCAAGAAGAAGGAAAATAAACCTTACAGAGATTCATGAGTGGCCACTTCAGTGAGGTTTGATGGGTCTGGTGGTTAGAGGTATGCAGGGGTGTCCCCACCAAAGTAAAAGACACTGTTGCATCTTCCAACCCCACTGCAAAAGGAAGCACACGCCTAGTGAGTGTCCTTGTTCTGATAACACATTCCACATCTAGGTGTATTGCTTTCACCTACACTCTGAGTGACATAGAAAGATGACAGCTTTGAGTGGGTATGGACAGGAAGGGACACTGCAGCAGATCTAGGCCATGGTGCAATCAGCCACCATCCCTCAAACCCCCAGGTGTTGGAGGTGGCAGTGGTGGGAAAAGATGCAGGATGGAGCTAAACAAAGCATTGGTAGGAGAGTCACAAAGAAGGGCCCTGGGATTCAGGGGTAAGGCCATGCCACCCACAGAGGAGATATGCTCTTTTTAGAAACAATTTTTAGATGACAGTGATAAACAATCACATTTCAATAATTAACCTGAATGTGAATGGACTAAATGCACCACTGAAAAGAAACAGAATGGCAAACTGGATAAGAAACCATGACCCAGTTTTTCGTTGTTGTTTTTTTTTTTTTTGCTGCATCCAGGAGACTCATCTCACTACAAGGAACGCACACAGACTGAAATTAAAGGATGGAAAACGAGTTTCTAGGCAAATGGATCACAAAAGAAGGCAGGAATTGCGATCTTAGTATCAGACAAAACAACCTTTAAGCTATCAAAAATTTTAAAAGATGCAAAAGGACACTACATAATGATAAAAGGTTGAATCCATCAGCAAGAAACATATATGCACCCAACACAGGAGCACCACCATTTATACAGCAACCACTAAGTAAAATTTAAAAAGATATTGACTTTAACACTATTATAGCAGGCGACTTGAATACAGGTTGTGAGTAAGGAGGATTTGAAAAGGATTATAGGTTTGATAGAAAGAGGGCTTGGATCAAAGATAGAGGAAAGCTTGAACATAGGGGATCTTGGACCATTTTCTATTGTGTTGGAGTGAAGTGTTGAGGTTGTGAAGAATGTGGAAGTCAAATTGTTAAAGATAGGGGGAATTGGAAGTTTTTATTTTCATTTTATTTTCTAATTTTTTAATTTTATTTTTAAATGTTTTTTATTTTAAAGATGTGGGGTACAATTCTGGGTCAGGTATACAAACGTTGATTGGGCAGTTACCCTTGTTGATAAGGTATGCTCCTCCCTCCACTAGCAGCTTCCCTCAACTGCCAATCCACCCCCCCTCCCCTGACAGTTTCTCACTACTGCCAATCCCTTTCTTATAGTATTATAATAGTTCATGGTCCGCATGTGAGTGAGAACATATGGTACTCTGTTCTTTGTTTCTGTGATAAATCACTGAGTATGATCAATTCCAAATCCATCCAAGTTGCTGCAAAGTCAATATGTTTGTCCTTCTTTATGGCTGCATATTATTCCATTGTGTAGATGCACCATATTTTTTTAATACAATCCAGCTTAGATGGGCAACATGGTCAGTTCCATGTTTTTGCTATTGTGAATAGAACTGCAACTAACTTATGTGTGCAGGTATCTTTTTTGTAGAATGATTTGAGTTCCTCCGGGTATATTCCCAATCGGGGAATTGCTGGGTCATATGGAAGGTCAATTTCAAGTTCTTTCAGAAATCACCACACTGTCTTCCAAAGAGGTTGCACTAGTTTGCATTCCCACCAGCAGTGTAGAAGCATTCTTTTTTCTCCACATCCTCGCCAGCATCTGTTGTTTACTTTATGAACGATGGCCATTCTCACTGGGATTAGGTGGTATCTCAATGTGGTGTTGTTTGTATTTCTCTGGTGATGAGTGAGACTGACATTTTCTTGGGTCTGTTGGCTGCCCATATTTCATCTTTTGAGAAGTGTGTATTCATGGCTTTTGCCCACTTTTTAATGGTGCTCTTTGCTTTTTGCCTTTCAGTACGTTTGAGTTCCTTGTAGATCCTAGATGTTAGGCCTTTGTCAGATATACAGTTGGCAAATATTTTTTTCCTATTCTGTGGGCTGTCTCCCTGCTCTCTTGATTGTTTCTTTTGCTTTGCAGAAGCTTGTTAGTTTGATATGGTCCCACTTGTCTTATTTCTTAAGGTACGGGCATTTAGGGTTCTGAATAGGAATTGGTTGCCAGTTCCAATTTCAATAAGAGTGTCTCCCACATTTTCTAAGATTCTTATAGTTTGAGGCTTTACATTTAGGTCTTTGATCCATTTAGAGTTAATTTTTGTGTATATTGACAGGTAGGGGTCCTGTTTCAATCTTCTGCATGTGGTCAGCCAGTTTTCACAGCACCATTTACTGAATAGGTTCTCCTCTCCCCAGTGGTTGTTGTTGGAGGCTTTGTCAAAGATTAGTTGGTTGAGAAATTGAGGCGTTGCTTCTGGAATTTCTATTCTGTTCAATTGGTCTATATGCCTGTTCTTGTACCAAACCCAGGTTGTTTTGATTACTGTAGCCTTATAGTAAAGTTTGAAGTCTGGTAGTGTGATACCTCCTGCTTTGTTTCTTTTGCTAAGGATTGTTTTGGCTATTGGTGGCCGTTTATGTTTCCATATGAATTTCTGTATTGTCATTTTCAGTTCTGAGAAGAATGATGTTGGTAGTTTAATGGGTATTGCATTGAATATGTAGATTGCCTTTGGTAGGATGGACATTTTAACAATGTTAATTCTTCCTATCCATGAGCATGGACTATTTTTCCATTTATTTGTGTCTTCTTGGATTTCTTTGAGCAGTGTTTTGTAGATCTCATTGAAAAAGGTCTTTTAACCAGCCTCGGTAGCTCAGCTTGTAATCCCACAATTTGGGAAGCCGAGGTGAGTGAATTGCCAGAGTCTGTGGGTTTGAGACCCGCCTGGGCAACTTGTCAAGACCTCATCTCTACAATAAATCAAAAAATTAGTCGGGCGTAGTAGTACGTGCCTGTAGTTCCAGCTACTTGGAAGGCTGAGGCAGAATGATCACAGGAACTCAGCAGGTCCAGGCTGCGGTGGCCGAGAGTGTGCCACTGCATTCCAGTCTGGGTGACGGAGTGAGACTCCAGCTCACACAAAAAAAAAGGAAAGAAAGAAAGAAAAGAAAAGATCTTTCACTTCTCTGGTTAGTAATATGCCAAAGTATTATTTTCTCTCTTTTCTTGTGGCTATTGTGAATGGGATTGAGTTTTTAATTTCGGTCTCTGTCTGCTTGTTGTTGATGTATAGGAATGCAACTGTCTTTTGCACATTTATTTTGTACCCTGAGACTTTGCCAAAGTCCTTTATCAGTGCAGGCAGGTTTTAGACAGATTCTCTGGGATCCTATCATCAGCAAAGAGGGATAACTTGACTTACTCTTTTCCTATTTGGATACCCCTGATTTCCTTCCCTAGTCTAATCACCATAGCTAGGACATACAACACAATGTTGAACAAGAGGGGTTAGAGTGGGCAGCCTTGTCTTGTTCCAGTTTTCAGGGGAAATATTTCCTTTGTACATTTAGCAATATGTTAGCTGTGGGTTTACCATAAATGACACTCACTATTTTGAGGCATGTTCCTTCTATACCTAGGTGTTTGAGGGTTTTTATCAAGAAGGGATGCTGAATTTTATCAAAAGCTTTTTCTGCATCTAATAAGGTAATCATGTGGCTCTTGTTTTTACATCTGTTGATGTGTTTAATGACATTTATGGTCTTGCAAAAGGTGAAGCAGCCCTGCATCCTGGGGATGAAGCCTACTTGGTCATAGTGGATGACTTTTGAGATGTGTTTTTGGATCCAATTTGCTGGAATCTTGTTAAGGAATTTTCATCTCTGTTCATAAGGGATATTGATCTGTAGTTCTCTTTTTTTTGTTGCATCTTTACCCAGTTTGGGTATCAATGTGATGTTAGCTTCGAAAAATGATTTGGGGACAATTCCAACTTTCTCAATTGCCTGGAATAGTTTCAATAGGATTGGTGTCAGCTCCTCCTTATACGTTTAGTAGAATTCTTCTGGAAAACAATCCAGTCCACGGATTTTTTTTTTTTTTTTTGTAGCTAGTTTTCATACGACAGAGTCAATTTCCGGGGTTGTTATTGGTCTATTTAGTGTCTCAATGTCTTCCATTTCAACTTGGGGAGGTTGTATGATGTCAGAAAGTCCTCCCTTTCATTTGAGTTATCAAGTTTTTTCCATATAAGTGTACATAGTAATCTCTGATAATCTTTTGTATTTCTTCGGGGACAGTTGTGATTTGATTTTTTGTATTCTGATTGTGTTTATTTGGGCTTTTTCTCCTTTTTCTTGGTCATTCTGGCTAGGGGCCATCAAACTTGCTAATTCTTTCAAAGAACCACCTTTTTGTTTTGTTGTTTTCTATGATATTTTTGTCTTTTATGTCCCACATTTGGGCTATATTTTGGTGATTTGGATTCTTCTGTTAAAATTGGGGTTTTGGTGATCTTCTCTTTCCAGCTCCCTTAGGTGATTTGTTAGGCTCTCCACTTTGATCTTTCCTTTTTCTTGATGTTTGCTCATAGAGATATAAATTCCCCTCTTGGAACTACTTTCATGGCATCCCAGAGGCTTTGGTAAAATGTCTCTTCATTTTCATTTGTTTCCAAGAATCTTTTATTTCTACTTTGATTTCAGTGTTGACCCAGTAGTTGTTCAGCATCATGCTGTTTAGGGTCCATATCTCTGTGGGCTTTGGGGAAATTTTGTTGGTGTTGATATTTATTTTTATTTCATTGTGGTTTTATTTCATTGTGGCAAGATTTCAACCATGTGGAATTTGTTTATTCTTGATTTATAGCAAAGGATGTGATCGATCTTGGAGTAATTTCCATGTGGTGATGAGTAGAATATATATTCGGTGGTTGTTGGGTGGAATAATCTGTAGGTATCTATTAAGTCCATTTGGTCTTGTCAAGTTTAGGTTCTGGATCTCCTTGTTGATCTTTGCCTGGATGATTGATCTAGGGTTGTTAGTGGGGTATTCAAGTCCCCTGCTATAATAATGTTAGAGTCAATATCTTATTTTAGTTTACTTAGTAGTTGCTTTATAAATGCCAGTGCTTCTGTGTTGGGTGCATATATCTTTAGGATGGATATTTCTTGTTGATGGATTAAATCTTTTATCATTATGTAGTGTCTATTTGCATCTTTTTAAATTTTTGATAACTTAAAGGTTGTTTTGTCTGATATTAAGATCATGACTCCTGCCTTCTTTTGAGATCCATTTGCCTGGAAACTCATTTTCCCTCCTTTAACTTTGAGTCTGTTGGCATCCCTTGTAGTGAGATGAGAAAGAGGCCCAAAGAGATGAGTCTCCTGAATGCAGCAAATAATTGGGTCATGGTTTCTTATCCACTTTGCCATTCTGTGTCTTTTCAGTGGTGCATTTAGCCCATTCACATTCAGGCTGATTATTGAAATGTGATTGTTTATCACTGTCATGAGGTTCTTATACAATTTTTTCTTTGCTTGTTTTTCTTTTGGCTTTGGGGTTGTTGTATGTGTGCATTTTCAAGTTTCTTGTTGTGCTGTATACTCTGTAGATTCTGTGCTCTGCTCTTCTCTTGGGAAACATGTGGTCATTCTTTTTTCTTTCTTTCTTTCTTCTGTGCTTAATACCTTTTTAAGTGTCTCCTGTAGAGGTGGTCTGAAGCTGCATGATCTCTTAGGGATAGGATATCTGGGGAGGATTTTAATTCTCCATCACTGATAAAGCTGAACTTGGCTGGATAGGAAATTCTTGGTTGAAATTGTCTATCTTTGAGAACTTTGAAATAGGGCTCCAGTACATTCTTGCTTGTAGTGTTTTTGCCAATAGGTCTGCTACTATTCTGATTGGTTTTCCCCAGTAGGTAGTCTGACCTTTCTCTCTTGCTTCCTTTAGGATTTTTTCTTTCATGCCTACTTTGTGTAGGCAAATTACTGTGTCTAGGAGTTGGTCTTCTCATTTGATATCTTGTAGGGGTTCTCTGTATCTCTTGGGCTTGGCTGGTCACATCTCTGGTGAGACGAGGAAAATTTTCTTGGATTATGTCCAGGAATACTTGTTCCAAGTTGTTCTCCATTTCCCTTTTCTTCTGGGTATCTTGATATAATCACACATCTCTTGTAGGCTTTGTTCTTTCTTTCTTAGTCTTCTTTGTATGTTTTTTACAGATCAGGTTAATTCCGTGTTCTGGTCTTCAAGTTCTGAGATTCTTTCTTCAGCTAGATTAATTCTGCTTTTCTTGCTTGTCATCTTGTTATTTATTTGCTAGATGAAATTTTTTATTGCCAAAATCTCTGTTACAAGTTATTGCAGTTTTGTGTCTTGTCTTTCTTGAGTCTTATTCACTTTTTCCAACCATTCCCTAATTCCTGTTAAATTCTGGGGCGAGTCGTTGGTGACTTCCATTGTTTGGGCACCAAGGTCTGATTTTTCAGGAGTTTTGTCTTTTTGGTACACTTGAAATTGCCTGTGGTCTTCCTTTGGTTTTTCCTCATTTGTGACAGATCTCTCTTTAGTTCTGTTTTCAGTGTCAGTGAGAGAGGCTTTCCCTTCTGATGTCTGTTCAACCTGCTATTCTTCCCTGTTCCAGGCTCTGGATTTGTTCTATTTTGAAATGGGACAGTGGATGGGAAGTTTAGCTGTCTCTTGTAGTTTTTGAAATTCGAATATAGTAGGGGATGGGGTGGTATGATTCAGAAACGACTTGCAAATTACAGTGTTCACTTATTGTGGCTGTGTTCCCTGAGACTCACTCCCCACCACAACTCTGTAAGATGATGCAAAGCAGAAACCAATGCAAAAAACAATTGAACACATACACACAGAGACAGGCACACCCCCACACACACACAAACTGGGATTACAATAGAGTGAAACAAAACAAACAACAAAAAAAACCAATAAAACTAAACACACACACATGCCTAGCATGAAGTGAATAGAGAAGAAAAACAGACAGACCAGGAAAAAAATATTCTTCCAATCAGGACTCTACTGCAGAGCCACCTCTTTCACTCTCTCCTCAGTGTCTGAAGCGGGGAAGGAAGAGGGGCAGTGGAGATAGATGAGTGGGGCTTCAGTTCTCCCCACCCACTCTGATATGGTCAGGGAGATCTCCTCCAGTGGGGAGGTGTGGTATTGTCTCTTCCCTTGATATGTACTCACAGGAGGTGCCTCAGCCAGGCAAATCCTGGAATGGCGTTCTCCTATAGTGACTGGCTCTGCCTGGGTTTGTCCCTCTCAATTGTGTCCCAGCTATGTGGGTCTGACATTCAGAGGATTGCTGGAGAGGAAGGGGTTTGGGTCAGCCCCAGACTCACCACAGATGTCTTTGGAGTCCTTCCTCATTCTTTTCTGACCACACTCTTCCTTCCCTGCCCGGATCAGGATAGGGGGTGGGGTTTGGAACTCAGCACTCGTCAGGTCCCTACAAAGTTTGTGCCTTCAGGATATTACCTCTGGGTCATGATCAATCCCTGAGTAGTTTATCTGCCAGCCACAGAGATCAGGTCTGTTGCTTCATGGTGAGCAAGTCGGAGCACTTTCCTGCCCCACCTTCAAGATGGTGGTGGGGTGCCTCTCTTGTCCTCTTCTGTGGGGCTTTGCCTCTGAACTCCCTCTGAACCCCTGCTGCCAGTGCCCTTCCAGGTGCTGAAGTGGTGAGGCAAAGCCTGGAGCCAGCAATTTCTCTTGCTGCAATGGTGAGGCAGAGCCTGAGGTGATGGTCTCTCACCACTACTTTTCACAGGAAAACTTTTGTCAATTTAAAAAAAATGACACTCAGCTTCTGTGACCTGGGAAGAGCCAGGGTCCAAACAGAGAAGCTGCAGCACCAGCTATTGCACCACAGGCCTGGCCACTTGCTCACAAGCCCCCACTTATTCTCTTCCAGCATTTTCTTGCCAGTAAGGATTTTGTTGATTTTAAAAAACAGAAAGAAAGAAAATGGTACTCGGCTTCTGCATCCTGGGAACTGCTAGAGTCCAAGTCCAGCAGCTGTGGCACCAGCCAGTGCACCAGGAGAGCCCTGGCTGCTAGCGCCCTGGCTGCTAGCTCCCTAGCCCTCACTCAGTCAGCCACTCACATGCCCACTCGCTCACCATCACGTAGAAAAACTTTTGCATACAATCACTCACACCAGGACTCACATAGTCTGACTGGCTTGGCCGCCATTTTCCCAACCTCTCAAATCATGGACTTTTCAGCCAATTAGATGGAGTTGGAAACAATCATTTCTAGCAACCTATCATAGAAAAAAGAACCAAACATCACATGTACTCACTCGTAAGTGGGACATGAACAATATTCACAATAGCACAAGTAGGGATTAACAGTCATGGGATACTGCCAGGGGAGGGAGCAGGGAATGTAACAACACAAAGGGTAGCTGGTCCTCAACCAGGGGAAGTGAGAACCAGTTGGAGGCCCACACTTCACCTACACATATATCACTTATGTACCTAATCCTGACTTGTTACCCACATCTTAATTATAAAATAAAATAAAAAGAAGGAGGAGGAGGAAGATGACAATGATAACATGATAGCAGTGCTTTTTAGAATCATAGTGGTATCCAAATCACTTCTACCAAATCTCATTCAAGGACACAGTGAAACATGTTAAATTTATTACAGGATGCTCACTGCATATCTTTATTCCTACTGGAGTTAAACATTTCTGCCTGTCACATCAAACCAAAACTGTTATCATGATGCTAAGGAGGACACACTGAGTTATGAGATGCACATTTTTCTCATTAAAAAGCAGTCTGATTAGGCAAGTATTTTTGAAGATAATGCTTGAGTAAGAAAATTGGTGTATTTGACATTTTAAACTCAATTTGAAATGTAGTAGAAAAACCAAAGCTAGTTATTATTTTAAAGGCATTATTGTTAGGGCACTGAAGTTTTGGAACTATTTGACTAGCTACTCTATGTTCACAATTTTGTTACATCTTTTTGAAGAAGACATTATTAATAAAACTATTTGCAAGAAAACCATAGAGATATTGCATTTTCTGTCTCAAGTTTTCTTTTTCTAGCAACCAATGCTCTGGGATGGCTCAACTCTTAGTCATTACACTAAAAAGAGAAGTTTTTATGGCATAAAGAAAAAATAATCAGATGAAATAAACATTTGATATTTTTAAAATCCTGTTGGAAGACTGATGAGGAAGGATCACCTGAGTCCCCCAGGTCAAGGCTGCAGTGGCCATGAGTGTACCACTGCTCTCCAGCCTGGGCAACAGAGTAAAACTCCAACTCAAAAAAAATCCTGAAACAACAATTTTAATTCTGCCTTTAACATGTATTACATTTTTGGATGCTTAGCCCTTTCAGAAGTGCAGTTTGATTTCCTACCTGTGAGTGTGGCCTGGACTTAATTACTCACTTCTAACTGACAGAGTAACGTAATTATTTGTGACCATGCATGTAGAACATGAAATTTGCTTCAGCTTCTACCTTGGTTCTTCCTCTGGAATCACAAGTTCCTGGGGAAGCTAGCTGCTATATCATAAACAGTCCACATGGCTGGGAACTGAGGCCTCCTGGGATCAGACAACAATAACCAGGTGAATAAGTCATGTTTCATATGAATCCTAGTCCCAGTCGAGCCCTCAGATGATGCAGCCCTGACTGACAACTGCAACCTTGTGAGAGGCCCGAAGTCAGAAACACTCAGGAAAACCTCTCCCAGATTCCTATCAAAAAGTATAGGAAGTAATGCATAGTTGTTGCTTTAAGCTGCTAAGCTTTAAGGAATTTTTCATGCAGCTGTAGAAAACTACTGTAGCTCTAAAAGGTAAAGACTTATTGCATTTTGACTTTTATCCATTCTAAATTAAGTTTTACAGTTTTAAAAGAATTTCCATGGCTAAACAGGATGTGTTTTATTAACATTTGCAACAATCTAGTTATTTGAATTTTAATTTCCCACTGTTACCCAATGAAACATGAAAGGAAGATCCAGGTCTTGCTAGACTGATTCTATGAATACCCCTCCATAACCATCCCTTGGTTATTAACCTTCCCTGAGTTATTTAATCAATACTAATGTAGGTACTGCAGTGAAGATATTTTGCAGATGTAATTAAGATCACAAATCCGTTGACTTTAAGACAGTGGGTTTTCCTAAATTAAACTGTCTTAATCAAGTGACCCCTTAAAAGGACTGGGTGACTGTGTTCTTCCTTAGCATAGAGATTCACAGTGTGAGAGGGATTCAGTGTGAGGGTACCCTTCACGGTGGGCTTTGAATATGGAGGGGCCATGTGGCAAAGAATGCTGGTGGGCACTAGGCATTGGGCGCAGTTCTCCTCCCTCTTCCCCCTGACAGCTGGCAAGAAAACAGGGACCTCAGTCCTATAATCGCCAGAAACTAAATTTTACCCATCAACTCCATATAAATTTGGAGGAGGACCCCAAACTCAAGATGATAACACAGCTTTGTGAATCCTGAAAAGAGGATCTAACTACATCATGCTTGGATTTCTGACTAAGAAATTGTCAACAAATAAATGGGTGTGGTTTGAAGTCACTAAGTTAGTAGTACTATCTTACACAGTAATAGAAAATTAATACACAGCCTCCATATATAATCACATAAAATTTTCTTCACTGAAATGAATTTATGAACTGATATGCACGGTTCACCATATGCATGAAACAAAAACTTGCCTATTTTAGTACTTTTCATTTTATAATTTTATATGAGGCAATTAAATTATAATACTATAATATTTCATTCATTCATTCAACAAAAATTTAGTGCCTACTTTGTACTGGATATGTCTTTATATGCTACAGATACAACTTAGATCAAAACAGTTCAAAGCCCCTGTGCTCATGTGCCTTACATTCTAGAGAGTTCACAAGAGCAACACGAAGCCATTGGAGTATTTTAAGTGAGGAAACAACACAACTTGACTCACGTTAGCAGGACTGCTGACCACTGTGGGGAGAATCATCACAGGAAGAATGTGAGGGGCAATACTAATATATCACAGTTTAGTAGTAACAGGGTTATGAGGTCTTAGAGAACAAAATGACTTGAGGGATGAGAGCAAAAGAGAGAAGGGCTGGAGAAGCAAAAGGCAAGGAAAAGAAGCAGAGGGAAAGAATTCTAAAGTAACAGAATTCTCAGGTTTAAGCACAGTGTTTTTTAGATTTTTAATACATCTTTCTACAAAGCCTAGCAGGGTGTTCTTTGCGCTTGTTAATTAATACATCTGTGGAACTGTCTAAAAACAAATGTCCTCTTTATGTTAATCGGGTTCAAAAAAAATATCAAGTGTCCAATAAAGTATGCACACACCTCAGATATGAGTCATTCATTAAAACAGGCAGCGGTAAGGCCAGGCTCGGTGGCTCAGCCTGTAATCCCAACACTTTGGGAGGTGGAGGTGAGTGGATTGCCTGAGCTCATGGGGTTTGAGACCAGCCTGGACAACTTGGTGAGACCTCGACTCTACAATTAAAAAAAATTAGCCAGGCATAGTAGTGCACACCTGTAGTTCTGGCTACTTGGAAGGCTGAGACAGAAGGATCATTGAAGCCCAGTAGGTCAACACTGAGGTTGCCATGAATGTGACACTGCACTCTAGGCTGGGCAACAGAGTGAGACTCCAGTTCAAAAAAAGAAAAGAAAAGGAAAAAAGGCAGTGGTAGATCACTAGTGAAGGGCATCTTGAGAGCATTAAGCACTTGCAGCTCCGAGGTGATTAGAGTCTGTTCAGGCTCCTGGTTGCAACATACAGAAAGGAGGAGATGTCCTGGCTCACACACAGAAACTCCAGGCTATGGAACGAAGATGATTTTTAAACACAACAACCCAGAGTTGCAGATACATAAGGTGGGAAATAACACTTAGGAGCTTTGTGTGTGTGACTGTAATACGTTTAGACACATTTTTATATGAAGGTGCCCAAATCCCTTCTTTTACAGATAAGATTCCTGATCATTCCATTCCGTTACCAAGATTGCGCTATTCGGTGTAGTTAATAAAAAGGAAAATGGTCTCCATGGAATCTCTCTCCTGGGCTTTCAGAGAAAATTTTTCCAGATTTAAAAAGAAAAACCACAGTCTTTACACCTCTATTCCCTGTAGGGTTCACTCTTTGCCATCAAATTCCCGGAGGCGTTTTCTTCTAGAAGAGTGCAGGGGGAGACGACGGAGTGGCAAGAAGGGAGACCAGTTCTGGGAGAAGGATTCCAGAAGAAATGAAGGGGAAGGAGCTGGGCTCAGCCTGGGGGTCTCTCCCTGGTTTCCACAGACAGATTCTGGGCCAGGACTCAGGAAGACAGTGTGACAAAGAGCATTCGGTGCAGGAGGAGAGGAGTCAGGACAAAGTCCCAGGTCCCCGGGGCGTGGCTCTCAGGGTCTCAGGCCCGGAGGACTGTATCTGGGGTGGAGAGGCCAGCGTTGAGGATTCCCCATCCCCCGGAGTTTCATTCTCGCCCAACCTGTGTCGGATCCTTCCTCCTGGATACTCATGACGGGACCCACCTCTCACTACCATTGGGTAGTAGTCGGGTTTGTAGAGAAGCTAATCAGCGTCGCCGCGTTCCCGGCTGTAAAGCCCCACGGACCCACAGAGATTGAGTCTCCCCGGACCCAAAGAATGCGGGCTCTGTCGCCCCGAGCCCTCCTCCTGCTGCTCTCGGGGACCCTGGCCCTGACCGAGGCCCGGGCGGGTGAGTGCGGGGACCGGAGGCGGGAAACGGCCTTCGCGGGGAGGAGCGAGGATACCGCCCGGCCGGGGCGCAGGACCCGGGGAAGCCGCGCCAACGCCGCCCTCGTCCCCTCGCCTCCCGCGCCTCCTCCTCC
>NW_007252932.1:170477-182961 GCF_000164805.1 Carlito syrichta
TCAGCTTCGGAACCGGGGACCCACGCCGGGTGGAGGTTTCGGCCGGGTCTCAGCCCCTCCCCGCCCCCAGGCTCCCACTCCCTGAGGTATTTCTACACCTCCGTGTCACGGCCCGGCCGCGTGGAGCCCCGGCACATCGCCGTGGGCTACGTGGACGACACGCCGTTCGTGCGGTTCGACAGCGACGCGGCGAGTCCGAGGATGGAGCCGCGGGCGCCGTGGATGGAGCAGGAGGGCCCGGAGGATTGGGACCGGGAGACACAGATCCAAAAGGGGAACGCGCAGATATCCCGAGTGAACCTGCGGACCCTGCTCGGCTACTACAACCAGAGCGAGGCCGGTGAGTGACCCCGGGCCCGGGTCACAGGTCACGGCCCTTTTCATCCCCCACGGACGGCCTGGGTGGTCCGAGTCTCCCGGCCCGAGATTCACCCCGAGTCTGAGGGACCAGCCGAGACCCCCGACTCGGGAAGAGCCTCAGGCGACTTTCACCTGGTTTCACTTTCAGTTTAGACCAAACTCCTCGTGGGCAGGCCAGGGAGGGAGCGGGGTCGAGCGTGCGGGGCTGACAGCGAGGCGGGCTCAGGGTCTCACACCATCCAGAGGATGCACGGCTGCGACGTGGGGCCGGACCGGAGCCTCCTCCACGGCTACACACAGCACGCCTACGACGGCGCCGACTACCTCGCCCTGAACGAGGACCTGCGCTCCTGGACCGCGGCGGACACGGCGGCTCAGATCACCCAGCGCAAGTGGGAGGAGGCCCGGGCTGCAGAGGACCAGAAGGCCTACCTGGAGGGGGAGTGTGTGAAGATGCTGCTCAGATACCTGGAGAATGGGAAGGGGACACTGCAGCGCACGGGTACCAGACCTAAGGGGTGCCTCTCCGATCTCCCCACAGGGAGGGGAAGCAAATGAGGTCAACCCTAGAATATCGCCCTCCTCCCATCCAGAGCAAGAAGAATCCTCCTGCGTTTCCAGATCGTATTACAGAGAGTGATTCTGAGGTCCACTCTTCTCTCTGGGACAATAAGGGGTGGAGTCTCTGAGGGAAGAGAAGGGAAGACAATCCCTGAAATGCGGATCAGCGGGTCCCTTTCACCCCTGCAGCAGCCTTGAGCATCATGACTTTCTCTTAGACTTTGTTCTTTGCCTCACACTCAGTGTGTCTGGAGGTCTGATTCCAGCTCTCCAGAGTCACTCAGCCTCCACTGAGGTCAGGACCAGAAGTCCCTGTTCTCTCAGAGACTAGAACTTTCCAAAGAATAGATCATCCCCGATGCCTGTGTCAGGCTGGTGTGTGAGCTTTGACTCCTTACCCCACTCCAGTTGTCCTGTCCATTCTCAGGATAGTCACATGATTGCTGCTAGAATGTCCCAAGAACAATGCAAAGTGCCTAAAATTTCTGACTTTTCATTCAGATCCCCCAAAGACACATATGACCCACAACACCAGCCCTGATGGGGACGTCACCCTGCGGTGCTGGGCCCTGGGCTTCTACCCTGCAGAGATCACACTGACCTGGCAGCGGGATGGGGAAGACCAAACTCAGGACATGGAGCTTGTGGAGACCAGGCCTTCAGGGGATGGAACTTTCCAGAAGTGGGCGGCTGTGGTGGTACCTCCTGGAGAGGAGCAGAGATACACATGCCTTGTGCAGCATGAGGGGCTGCCAGAGCCCCACACCCTGAGATGGGGTAAGGAGGCGATGAGAGGTCAAGTCTCTTCTCATGGAAAGCAGGAGGCCTTCTGGAGACCTCAGCAGGGTCAGGGCTGAAGCCTGGGGTCAGGGCCCCTCACACTCCCTTCCTTTCCCAGAGCCATCTTCCCAGACCATCCCCCTCATTGTGGGAATCCTTGTTGGCCTGGTTTTCCTTGGAGCTGTGGTCACTGGAGCTGTGATATGGAGGAAGAGCTCAGGTAAGGAAGGGATGAGGGGTGGAGTCTGGGTTTTCTTGTTCCACTGAGAGTTTCAAGGTTTAGGTAGATGTGTGTCCTGCCTCAATAATGGGAAGTACCATCCACACACGAATGCTTCCCCAGCCTGGGGTCCTGTGTGCCAACACTTATTCTTTTGCAAAGAAAATGTGGAAATAAAGGGCAGGTTTCACTTTGATGATTGTGGTGATGGGGACCTGATTCTCAGCAGTCGCTGGTCACAGAGGTCCTTGCTGAAGACAGAACTCTGGGGGTTGGGGAGAGCAGTTGGTCCAGTTCTTGTACATTTCCTTTCCTGTTGTTTCCTGATTTTGTCCTGGGTCTATAGTCACAGTTTGGGAATCTTCTCTGGGATTCAAGACTAGGAGTTCCCCTTGGACCTCATGGCCCTCCCTGCTTTCTCCCTGGTCTCTAACTGAACATTTTCTTCCCACAGGTGAAAATGGAGGGAGCTACTCTCAGGCTGCAAGTAAGTATGGTGGCCATGATCCCTCAGATTCTTGGACTAGTGTAGATAGGAGCCCATGGGGGAGCTCACCCACCCCATAATTCCTCCAGTATTACATCTTCTGTGGACTCTTATCTGGGCCTGTTTTGTTCCACTCCAGGTGGTGAGTGTCCAAGGTTCTGATGTGTGTCTTACAACTTCTAATGGTGTGACTCTGGGGGGCATAATGTGGTGGGGGGAGGAGTGGGCAGAGGAGACACAGCTAGGCTATAGGGATTTGGGGGACATTTTGACTGTGTGGTGGGCTGTTAACGTCACCACTTACTTTAACTGATTTGTATTTATTCATGACTCTTTTCTTCTACAGCGTGACACAGCTGTCTTGTGTGGGACTGAGTGATAGAAGAATGTTCATGCCTCCCCTTTGTGACTTCAAGAGCCTCTGACTTCTCTTTCTACAAAGGGCGTTTGAATGTGTCTGTGTTACTGTTAGCATAATGTGAAAATGTAGGGAGAGGAGCCCACCCCCGTATCCACATTGACCCCTTTCCTCACCCTGACCTGTGTGCCTTCCCTCTTCATCTTTCCTTTTCTGAGGAGGGGGAGCGCGGGAGGAAGGGCTCCGAGGTGTCTCTATCCCTGTCTCTACTTCATGATGTGCTAAAACTTCTTACATTCCTAATGAAAGTAGGAATCCAAATATAAATTTGTGTTTCAAAATCTTGCCATGAGAGGTTGATGAGCTAACTAAAGAAGGTTCCTAAAACCTGAGAGAGGAAATAAATGGAAGACCTGAGAACCTTCCAGAATCCACATGTTTACTGAACTAAGTCTATTGCAGGTTTGGAAGGGGAAGTCTGTGAGGAGCCCAGTGTGAGAGGGGCCTGTGCCCAATTGGTGCTCAGTTTATTATGCATTTTGACATGGACACTCCTCAGTTGTCATCTTTACTGCTCTGCTGTCCTTGAGCCCTCAGTAAAACCTTGTCCCAGCAGGACTTGTAACCACAGAGACTCAGACCTCACCCAGGGTGACCCCTTTACAAAGGTATCTCTGTGGTATCAAAAGACAAATTTTCAGACCTGTCTAGTTCTTGCCATCCTTCAAGGGCTCTTTCCTGGGTTATATTTTTCATCTTTTATTCAGCCTTTTTATTATTTTATTTTGTATTTCTTTCCAATTTTGATGGATACATAACAATTGTATATATTTATGGGGTACTTGTGATATTTGATATAAGCATATGATATGTAATGATAAAATCTGGGTAATTAGGATATCCATCACCTCAGACATTCATCATTTCTTTTTGTTGGGAACATTCTAAATCTCGCGTGTTTATTTTGAAATATACAGTATATCATTGTGAACTATAGTTACCCTATCACGCTACTCTATACTAGGTCTTGTTCCTTCTATCTAACAGTGTTTTTGTACCCATTAGCCAAGCTCTCTTTATTCCTCCTTGTCCTTCCCACTACTCTTCCTCTGGTAACCACCATCTATTCGCTGCCTTCATGAGATCAATATTTTTAGTTCTCACATAGGAGAGGGAACATGAGATATTTGTCTTTTGGTGCCTGGATTATTTCACCTAACGTAATGTCCCCCAGTTCCATCCCTGTTGCTGTGCCCAACCTTTTCAGCAGAACCAACTTCTGGAATTAGCAGAGAGAAGGGACCCCATAGTTACCATCTTAGGTCAATGTCTGTTGACTCCTCTTCTCTCTGCTCTCCCATCTCCTGTCCCTGCCCTTAGTTCTAGTAAACCCAATGCTGGCTCCATTCCAAACTCATGGGTCTGTATAGCCAAGTTCCATTTAGATTTATATTTGTTTGGAATATTGGGCCCATAGTCAAGGATTGTTCTTTCCTGAGAAAGAAATACAACTGTGAGTTGCCGTGTGCAGGAGGGTGGGTATGGGAGGAGGGATGGAGGGAGGGACACATAGCAACACTAGTGAAAAAAAGCACAGGTGACCTTGATATCTGTGTGAGAGGACGTCGTGCTGTAGGTTCCACAAAACAGCACTTGGACTGAGGCTACATTAACAAAGATAGTGTGTTTAGAACAGGGAGGTACTCTACATGATAGTTCATTCAACAGACATTTGTTGTTGCCAGATAAATGACAGACTGTTTTTGTGCCTGAGAAACATCGTTAAATAAAAACAGAAAAATTGCTGGCCTTGAGCATATGTTCTAGAGTGAAGAGACACATGATAAATATACTGTAAGCAGATTAAATTAGGAAAGTGTTTGTGTTGGAAGGTGGTAAGAGCTGTGCGCAGATGGCCCAGAGTGTTGGTATGTGGAGACAGGGAAGATGCTGTTGATCCAGGTGGTCAGCGTGGGCCCTATGGCAAAGGTCACCTTTGAGGAAAGATTGGAAGGTCTTGAGGAGTTACCCATGAGAATGTCTGGAAACATTCTTTCCAGGCAGGGGGTTCCACCAGGGCAGCAGGTGTCTGTGTGCTGGGAACAGTGAGGAGGCTGGGAGGGCTGGATGGAGAGTAGCTGAGGGAACCTCAGAGGTGCAGCCACGGTAGGGAGGCCTGGAGGGTGTGGGGAGGATACTGACCCTGGCACTGAGTGAGATGGAGATTAGGGGACAGTTTTGATCAAAGGGATATGACACAACTTCTCATTTAAGAGTTTCTCTGGCTACTGTGCTGAGAATAGAATTAGGTAAGGGACGAGCGAGGCAGGAGGGAGAACAGTAGGAAACGAGTGTAGTTCCAGGCTGGAGGTGTCGGTTGCCTTGACTGTGGTGTGAGCAGTGGAAATTGTGGGAATTGATGGGATTCTGTGTACATTGAAGGTGGATGTCACAGCATTTCCTGCTGGACTGTGTCTGGGGTGTGAGATGAGGAGTCAAGGACATCTGCAGTTCTGGACTGCGTAAGTAGAAGAATGGAGCTGCTGTCATTGGAGACAGGGAGACACTACAGGAGATACTTGAGGAGAGGCCATCGCAGGCACTTACAGGAGGAGGTGTCTACTAGAATGCAGGGGAGGGAGGTGGGGCAGCCGCTGGACAAATGAGTGGGACCATATAAATGATAATTAAATCCTCAAGCTTGGATGAGAGCACCGAGGGAGTGTTCCCTTTCTATAGAAGACAAAAGGAACAAGGGCTGAACCCTGGACCTACAGTGCTAAGGGATCTAATCAGACTACATGCCCAGAGCAGATTGCACAGTTATGATGCCATGTCTAGAAGGCACATGATCCAAGAAGTTCCAGACTTCCTGTATGCAGGCGTCACCTGGACGCTGTGCAGAGATACAGGATCTCTAGAGTCTAGAGTGAGGTCCTGAATTCAAGAACAGGTTAGAACTCATGCTGCTGATCGCCTGATCACACTTTAGTAGCAAGAACTCAGGTCAGGATCTCACATGTCTGTGTATCACCCTCACCTGTAGGGCTTGTTAAGCAAGCAGTCCTTGATCTTGTGTGTAATACGCTGAGACGGGTTCTTGGGAGAGTCCTGAGTATTTTCTCAGTGCCAGAAATCCTAGTGCTCTGCTCTATTGGGAACCACTAAAGTCAGTGATAAAAAATTGCCCAGGGAGGGTTTTCAAACCCTGTCTAAAAGAATTTTTGTCCCTCAGAAAAAAAGAGAGTATATCACATCAATTGTGAAATGTGATGTTGAGAAATCCACATCATTCTACCATAAGATAGTAAGGTGGAAGATCCAGGAAGTAGCTCTCAGTTCTGTAAAAAAGAATGTCTTTGAATGCTGGTACCCAAAACTATTCCCCAGAATGAAATCTCACTCACTACTTGGAGCAAATGATGGAAACCAGATTTTTTTAGTTTACACATGAAATAGTGTATATGGTCTTGAGTGCTAGTTTTATTGTGGGAAGGCCACAAAACCAAGCTTGAGGCTACACAGCAGGGAACAGAATCCACAATCTACCCTAGGTCAGGTCCCTGGTAGAAAGCACCTTTGTAGGATACCACTGCTCGCACCTCTGATGCTCTGACGCTGGACACTAGACCCTGGGCTAGGACTGCTGTCGGTGCTGCTTCTGGAAAGTGCATATCACTACTGCCCCTCAATCATCTTTACCAAAATCCATTCTGCAGTGACCCAGCCTCTATGTCACATTTTCCTGTTCACAGTCCAGCAGGTGATCTTCTGACTAATGAATTATTGTTTCACAGATGAGATTATGAGTGTAAGTACAGGATGATGACAACACCGAGTTCCAATTCCAATTCATGGTCTCTTCTCTGAATAATGGGGGACCATCTCTTTTGTAAATAAAAGTTAATTTTTCCAATTATATCTGAGCAGTTAATATTACTTTTTACCAGTTTTACAATCAAAAAGGAAGTACTTAAATTATATTTACTTTTGGACAAATGATTTTAAAGGAAGACCATGATAAAAAGGAAACAAAGGTCAAGAAAAACAAAAGAATGAAGGTTCCTTACTAATTCTCATAGAAATAATAATTTCTTTGCTATCCTGGGTTAACCCTCATCCTCATTTCATAGTCACCCTATCTAGGCCTTTCTTTAAAGCTTTACTCCTATGTACCATCTCTAAAACAATATAGATTCTCTCAAACTTTATACAAATTTTGAATTTTCATAAAAATGGAATCATGCCGTATGTATTCTCATGAGACCTTATTTTAGCCCAAATGTATGTTTGCTAAGTTCTTACAGGTGTCTGTCGAGTGTTCCTCTTTGGTATGTGTACCATTCCACTGAATAAGTATGTCAAACATTAAATTACCCCTTCTCCTGTTTATGGTTATTTGGTTTGTTTTCATGTTTTAGAAATGGTAAACAATGCTGCTATAAGCCTTTTTGAATATGTATGTTGATACAATGAGCACATCTCTCTCAAAGTCGTATGTGGGGAGTAGAATGACTGGTGTATGGATATAATATCCAACCTAAATAGATAATACTACACTGATAGACTAATTGGCTGTACTGGTGCGCACCATGGAAAGCAGTGCATGGCAGCTCTTCATGATCCATATCTCACCAATATGTGGAACAGACAGTGATTCTATTTAGAATTTCCAGTGGATTTTTCATGGTATGTCATTATGTTTTTTTGTTACAACTTTATTGAGATATAACTCATATAGCATTAGCCCATGTAAAGTAAGCAATTCGATGGTTTTTAGTATATTCACAGTCGTAAATCTTTACATTCAATTTTAGAACATTTTTACAATCCCAAGATGATTCACCGCTTTATAATACAGAGGGTGCCAAAAAATGATTACACGTTTAAGAAAGGAAAAATTGTATTAAAATTGGAATACTCAATAAGATGAACACAAGTCACTTCTGACTTCTGCAATTACAACAGGTGTTTAAAGTGGTTACCACCAGCATTCACACAATTCTGATTACAGCGAACATCTCTTAAAATGTGTATACATTTTTTGGCACTCCGGAATGCCTATTAGATGAGGTAAGTTTACACATTTTGCATTTTCACGTCAAGAGTGTTTTTTCTGTTACTGGCAATTTTTAAGGTTAGAGAAGCACATTTCCCAGGTTTATAAAACATTCTAATTTTTATAGAGCATTGTCAAATTTACCACACTGAGACTTAGAATTCATGAATATGGAATGTTTCTCATAAACAGAGCATTGCTGTTTCCATTTGTATATCTTTTGATAGGTTTATTTCAAGGATTTTGAAATGCTATGCTATTTTTATTTATAGTAATTCTTTATTGCATTTTTAAGTGTTAGTTGTGGCATGTGTAAACACAAATTATGTTTGTATATAGTTTTCATTTAATGACTTTGCTTGTATACTTTATTCATAGAGTTTATATTTTCTATTGCCTGATTGCCAGGAAATTCAGTATACTTTGGAGTGCAATGCACAGGACAGGTTTGCTGGTGTCCTCTTTTCCCCTCCTGATCCACACTCCCTGAGCTCTCCCTGCTCTGTGTCATGGAAACTGCTATGTGTCCTGCCCACCACAGGCAACCTTCCTGTCTGGCTTCCAGGTGGGTTTGGCTGATGAGATCATCATGATGGCAGAGAGGAATGGAGGAGCACTGGCTGGAGGTATTTATTCCCCAGCTCCTTCCTTTCGGTATTGGCACAAGGAGAAATGAGACATGACAGGCTTGGATTCATTGACATGGGTTATAGCACCCATTATCTCAGACTGAAAGTGTTTTGAGCCCCTAAGA
Source organism: Carlito syrichta (assembly GCF_000164805.1). Classification (NCBI taxonomy): domain Eukaryota; kingdom Metazoa; phylum Chordata; class Mammalia; order Primates; family Tarsiidae; genus Carlito; species Carlito syrichta. The sequence goes on from NW_007252932.1 coordinate 179,057, forward strand.
GTGAGATTAATTGCATGCTGGGTTAGCTAATTAAAACCTGAATTAGGCCGGGCACAGTGGCTCATGCCTATTCTCCCAGCACTTTGGGAGGCCAAAGTGAGAGCATTGCCTGAGCCCATGGGTTCAAGACAAGCCTGGGAAACTTGGCGAGACCTCATCTCTACAATAAATCCAAAAATTTGCCAGGCATAGTGGTGCAACCCTGAGGTTCCAGCTACTTGGAAGGCTGAGGTGGAAGAACCACCTGAGCCCAGCAGGTCAAGGCTGCAGTGGCCATGAGTGTGCCACTGCACTCCAGCCTGGGTAACAGAGTGAGACTCCAACTCAAAACAAACAAACAAAACCTGAGTTCCACTGCAGCAAAGAATAGCATTTCCCAAATTTGTCAGTATTTTAAATCACCTGGGAGATACCAAATAGTCCCAAATCCAGATCACACATCAAACCAGTAAAATCTGGTTCACCAGACTTGGGATCCAGGTACCAGTATCATGGTAAAACTCCCCAGGTAACTCTAATCAGCAGTCAAGTAAAGACAGTGGCTCAGAGCAATGGTTCTCAATATTCGGTATGTATCAAAATCATCTGAAATTGCAAAAGACTACAGAGGCCCACATAACATAGTATCTTAGTTTAATACACTGGAGCCCTTAATTTTTTTAATGAGACAGGCTTTGGCTCTGTCACCCAGATTGGATGCAGTGGTGCTATCATAGTTCACTGTGGCTTGGAACTCCTGGGCTCAAGCAATACTCCCAACTAGCTGGGACAACAGGTGCACACCACCACGCCTGGCTAATTTTTTATTATTATTATTTTAGAAATGGTGTCTCACTATATCGTCCTGGTTGACCTTGAATTCTGGCCTCAAGTGATTTACCCACCTCAGCCTCCCAAAGTGCTGGTATTATAGGCATACGCCTCTGCACCTGGCCTGAATGTTTAAAAATGAAGTCTCCAGATGTTGCTGTATACAACAGTTTGTGAAAACCACTAGCTTATTATCAGTGAAATCTACCTCACTATTACTTTGCTGAGTAAGGTGTCTGAAAGCAGCTCGGAGAGATGGGGATGTTTAAATGTATCCATTATGTGCAACCTCCTTAACCATCTTCAACCCACATCTCCTTGGAGGCCTGAGAGGGTGCTTCCCTCTCCAAGGCATTAGGTGCCACTTGACATTTACAGGTATATAAACTAATAGGTCTTCTGGGATGTCACCAGTCTTGAGTCACGGGTATTTAGAAATTCTAACCCAGTAGCAATACCAAAGCCAATAATGTCAGAGCCTCTCCTGCAATTGAGGGGAAGGCTGGTGCCTTGGAGAAACCATGTTATAATGCAACACTAGGAATGTTCTTCCTACAGGCTTTTCCTAGAGGGACATGGAATCATTTATCACTGTCCACAGGGAAATGGAAAAACTCCACATGATCCAGGCGCTCAATCATAAAGGTTTTAATTTTATCAAAGGTTACCCTAGTGGGGCAGACACTGTAGTTCACACCTATAATCCCAGCACTTTGGGAGGCCAAGGCAAGAAGATTCCTTGAGTCCGGGAGTTTGAGTCCAGCCAAGGCAACATGGCGAGACCTGGTCTTTACAATAAATTTTTAAAATGAGCCGGGCTTGGTGGTACTCACCTGTTGTCCCAACTATTCAGAAGGTTGAGGAAGATGGATCACCTGAGCCCACCAGGTCGAGGCTCAGTGGCTGTGATCATGCCACTGCACTCCATCCTGGGTTGGAGTGAGTCCCTGACTCAAAAAATAAAATGAAAAAAACTTTAATAAAACAGCTTATCCTAGGGTTAATAGTTTATTGTAACAAGTATAAAAACCTTTCTCTACAATAAAGTCATGAAGATAATCTACTATATTATTTTAAAGAATAATTTAGAAGAAATTAGTTCAATTACATTTTCCATATGGATAGCCAATTGTTCTTAAATAATGTACTAAGTATTTTTCCATTGCCCAGTGATCTCTAGTAGTATCTATGCTTTATAAATACACATATGCACATACATGCATAGAAAGTAGGGTTTTTAAAATATTCCAATTGATATCTTGTACAGAACTTATTAGGTTTAGTTTTAGAAGTTTATATATATATACATATATATATGCACTTTTTGCTATATACATTTTTCAAATTTTCATTTTCTATTTGTGCAAAACATTTCTATAAATTATTCCCTACCAGCCCTGCAAAACTGTCTTAAAAGCTATGTAAAACTACCATGTTTTAACATCAATACTTTTCTAATATTTTGTATTTTCCACATTCAGCTATTTTTATTTGCAAGCTATGAAGGTTCTGTGCCTTTTCAAGCCCTTCTATGCTTATTTATTTTCTTCCTTTACTGAATTGGGGATGTCCTCAATTACAATGTTTAATAAGACTGGTAAAAACAATCTGTTAATACAAATCTTGGTACTCAGATTTTCTGGACCACCCAAGCAAAAGTTGAGCTATGGCTCGTGTGAGAACCGGCTGATTCACCCTTAAGAGACAGCCCTTGGGGCCCTCCCCGCCTTGAGGATTTGCTAATGCCACATATGCACTGCAACCTTTAGCTCTCACTTTCGCCCCCAGCCCTGTGAGGCTCAGCCACTGCCTAGACCATCAGCCATCACCCAGGACTTAAGCAGCCCATGTGCTCCCCCTTGCTCTCCTGGATTTCTGCCTGCTCCTGGGTCCTGACCTGGGTAATCTCCGTCTTGTTAGCCCATGCAAATCTTCTGTTAGATTTTTCAAATATAAATATAATATATAATTTTCCTGCTTTTTCAGTTGTACTCAATGGGAGGGAGGTTCGAATTACGTCATCAGTAATCACTGGAAATCAAATACAATATATAATTTTATATGTCAACATCACATACCAAGAGAGAAAAAGCATAGTTGCCAGTACTGGTTACATAAGCACGTGTCACTTAGAGGTACTACATACAAAATGTTGGGTAATATCTATGCCATGATTAAATATATATCAATAAATTATAGCATCTAAGAAAAAAACTACGTATGCAATATATATGACTCTGATAGACAAAGGTGGGAGTATAGGATGAAGATACTTCTCATCACCTTCACTGCATGAGTCAGGTCATGTGAAATGAGAACCAGACACTTGAAATGTGCTGCGAGACTCTCTGAAAGACAGTGAGGTTAGTAAGGTTCTACATGAGCAAGTCAAAGCAAACGCCTCACAAATGATGTTAGACTTATGAGGTGTAGGATGAGTATCCTGATGAAAATAAAGTCACTTTTCATTTTCATTTGAGGTAGGCAATCTTTTTTAAATGAAGTGGATTCTAAATGACTCACTAGTTATCAATTCATAATAGTTATGCCCTTTAATAAATGGAAGACCCACCAGGAACCAGCAGTTCCTATCTTGTTGGCATCAACATCCAACAGGGTAAATTTCCTTGGTAACCCACAGAGAAAAGGAAGGGCTTGGGGAAAAGGAAGGGCTTGGGGAAAAGGACTATAACAACAGCAATAATATCTTACACTTTTTTGTGCTATGTGTTAAAAAATATCCTTAGCACTTTAAATACTAATTCATTTAATATTTACAACACGTCTATGGGATGTGAATGTTATTCTCATTTTTCAGATGGTGCAATAGGAACGAAGCTCTCACCACAAGCAGTGGTGGAGCTGGGTTTCGCCCAGACACTCCTGCCCAAGGCCATGCTTGCACCACTGTCCTATTCCAGAGTGTGAGGGTGGGTGGAGAGTGCAGTCAGGGAGAGACTGTAGAGAGAGGAGAGGAAGAAGAGTGAGCAGAGTGGATCAGTGTGATGATCTGAGGCCCTGTTTCCAGAGAGAAGGGGACAAGGGTTTTGTCCCTGTCAAGAAAAATACTCCTAAACCAGAGCATCTCCAGCTCT
>NW_007252932.1:182981-209323 GCF_000164805.1 Carlito syrichta
GGGGGGTAGGGCCTCAGGAAATAGTAAGAAGCCAAGGGACTAGCTCTAGCTCTGAAGGTTCCCCTTCTCTGTGAATTCCTCAGGAGTTCCCCTGACCTCATCCTTTGATCTTGTTTTTTCTCCCTGGGACTGATGACTGGGGCCTCCTACCTGGTTTCCATTGGGTTCCACATATGCACCCGAAGCCAATGGCTCTCACCTTCACCCCCATCCCTGTGAGGCTCAGCCACTGCCCTGACCAGCAGCCATCACCCAGGACGAAAGCAGCCCATGTGCTTCACTTGCTGCCCTCGATTTCTGCTCCAGGTTTCTTCTTCAACATAGAATGTGACTGAAGTTTGCTGCGACCAATGACAGAGAGGCAGGAAGAGCCTTGCGTGGGAAGAGCAAACGAGAGGGCAGGGCCTGCCTCTCCCCCCCGCCCCCTTCTGACTAGAGCCAGGACAGGTCCAGGGTCCACACCTGTAGATGCCGCGCACTGCGTGGTGATGCAGTGCGAGAGCTTCTTCGGCAGACACTCTCAGTCACCCCAAGGACGGGGAAGATGTCACTTACCTGAACGGGACCTACAGACCTGACAGCAGCGCAAACTGCAGCTCAAGGATCACCCACACCTGGGAGAGGTTCAGAATCCAGAGGCTGTAAGGGAGCACCTGCTAAGTGGCTTCTCAAACACCTGGAACACAGTCACGAGACTGCTGAGGGCAGGTCTGGGGTCCTCGGGGTAACACATCACGACCTCCTGGAGCTGGAATTATGTTCCCTGGGGGTGTCCCTATGGGGGGAAGAGGAGACCGAACCCAGCCCCGTCCTCCTCCTCGGCATTCCTCTGTGGGGCTGGAGACTCTGCCCAGGCTACTGAGGCTGCCCTGAGGGTGGGTGGGAAGGGAGGACAGAGAGGAGAGTAGGGAAGGAAATAGAAAAGGACAGCAGTTACCATTGTCCATAGTGATGGACTTGGGTCCACCTTCACCAGGACATCTTTTCCTTCTCTGGTCCTCCCTGCTGGACAATAAAGATAACCTTTAACACAACCAGAAGATAAGACACTGTGAAACCAAGTCAGTAGATCCTCATCACACTTAGAATAGAGCCGTAGAAGCCAAATGGATGGGCCACGATCTTGTACAGTGAATGAAAGCATTTCCACAAAGGACAGCTAGGGTCTAATAACAGAACATAGCAGATAGAGAATATCAGGAGGTTATAAATCCGTTTGCAAACCAGAAAGGAAACAAAAAAGTTTCTAACTGAAAAGTAACATCACCCATGTTAGAACCAAAATAGTAAACCTAAGAGTGTCTCACCATAGGGGTTGAGTTGCAACTCCTGTACCTGTTCCTTCTGGAGCCCATGGGGAGACATCCTACTGTGCAGCTAAGCCTGGAAGGGACCCCAGGTGGGTGGAGGGCAGGCTGAGAAGCTGTAGGTGACATGGATGAAAGGAGATCTGCCCGGCTTCCAGAGCCCCAATACCCAGGGAGGCCAGTTCCTGGACTCCAGGATACTGATCTGAGGTTAGATTTTCCCTGCTCCTCTGTAAAGTTCCCAGAGCGGGACCATATGAGGTTCAGAAAGTCCCACTGTGCCTGAGAAGTGGGTCTATTTCTTGTGAGACTAAAATTCTTACGTTCTTCTCCCTCAGATTCCTAAATTTCTTATAAGAGATCAAGTGGTTGTAAGCCAGGCCCCAGACTGAATTGGCAAATCTGAATGGAATGTGCATGTGTGTGTGTATATGTAAATATATAATCACGCATGAGCATCATTATGTATTTGTGTTTGTGTATGTGTGTGTTTATAGGTATGTATGGGTTTTTGTATATGCATGTGTTTGTGCACATAAATTAAATTTGTGAACTCATCCTAGAAAAAGTGCTACCTACCTCATTGCTGAATATCACTACAGTCATCTTTGAAGTGCTCCCTTTGGAAAGCTATGCATCGATGCCAGCACCTCGTCCACCTATCAAAGTAGTAGTTTTGGAACTCTTTTTCTGAAATGGACATCAAAATTGTCATTGCATTACCTTTGATGTGCTGAATGTCATCAACTGTCTTCCTTTCAAAATATCCCTTATCTTTGGGTAAAGAAAAAAGTCACTGGGGGCAAGATCAGATGAGTAGGGAGGGTATTCCAATACAGTTATTTGTATGGTGCTGCCAACATAGTGTACCGTGGCAAGTTCACAACCTTAGCAAATAATAGCTCTGTTGACCATTCCAGGAAAGAGTTCCAAAATTGCTTTGACAGGTGCACTAGTCACTAGCACTGGTGCACAGATTCTGAAGGGAAGTAATTCGAAGATGATAGTAGCAATATTCAGGAATGGGGTATGTAGCACTTTTTCTGGGATGGTTTGGGAACCTAATCACACGTATATACATATTCCTACCGCATATGTATATAAGCGAGTGTGTGTGTGTGTTACTCTATGACTCCCTCATACTTGGCACCATGCTGGCCTCTTTCTGGTTGTCCCCTACAACACCATGGGTTGTAAGGGACAGAACAGCTCTCCATCTACAGGCAAGTAAGGGGAAGATCAGGACAAGTGTTGGAGGAGATGTGGTCCTCATCACACTTGGAATAGGGTCATAGAAACTAAGTGGATGCATCAACTCTTGTATAGGATTCTGCCTTAATAAATGTGTCAGTCACTTCCCTAGGGGATTTATGTGAATTCAGTCATTTAAACCTCACAGGAGCCCTGATGACATAGGGACACTGTCAATCCCAAGGAAACTGAAGTTCAGTGACCCTCAATGGGCTCATCCATGACTCTCAGAAGACATTGTGACTGCTGAGACCAATTAACACACTGTGATACTGACCCCCATACCTATTCACTGGCCTTCTATAGGTCATTTCCTCCTGGGGCTCTGACCAGCTTCCCTTTCTTCTCCAGGCACTGAAATTGAACTGGAGTCTATTGCATGTCCCACAGCCCCAACAGGGGAGTCCTGAGATGTGAAGTGACCCATAGCTTGATGGAGTCTGCGAGCTGGAGGTGGGGGAAGGGAGAGTTGTATCTTCCCTGGAAGGAATCAGTGGTGTTGGCATCAGGGCATGTGAGGTGCACTCTCCAGAATGCTGAAAGGTAAAGACTAGCAGTGGCCATGCAGAGTTTATTCATCACCGTTTCATTTTATACCCTGAGAATGCAGCCCCACTTGGGCCTCAGAACCATGGGGTGTTCACTCATCTCCTACCAATTCCGGTTATTATCTTACTTCTTTTCCTTCAACCAAACTCCTGGTAAAACCTGCACTCCAGGGTGAACCATGAGGCAGCATCCAGCCACACCCAGGCCCACCCACACTTCATTCACCCTGCTGCTGTTTCCCACTGGGGCCTCCTTGATGGTGTCAGAGAAGAGCAACTGACATGGGCTAAGAACTTGACTTTTGCACTGGTAAAGAGAAAGGAAGATATTTACCTTTGACAAAGGGAAGGCCTGTCATAGGGAAGAGGATGAGCATAGTTTTAATGGGCCCAAAGGATAATCTAACTCTGAAAGCTAGGGGATGTGTTTTTAGTTATCTATTGTTATGTATGCAACTACCACAAACTGAGCAGTTTAAAATAACGCATGTATTAATTCATATTTTCTATGGGTCAGGGATTTAGGCACAGCTGTGCTGATTCATCTGCCTTAGAGTTTCTCACAAGGCTTTACCCAATGTCTGCCCTGGCTAGAAACTATCTTAAGTTCTAACTGAGAAAGGACCTACTTTTAAGCTCAGGATATTGTTGCAGAATTCATTTCTCCATGGTTGTTAGTTGACAGCCTCAGTTGTTTCCTGGCTAGAGACCAGAGGCTGACCTCAGTTTCTTGCCATGTGGTCCATTCTGCTTCATCCTATCTTTCAAGCAGAGAAGGAAGAATATAGTCTTCTAGCAAAACAGAAGTGGGGGATCGCATGTCACCTTATCATGGAAGTGACATCACCCTTTCCATGTTCTCTTGGTTAGAAGCAAGTCAGAGGTCCTGCTTATTCTCGGCTGGCCAGAAGATGGGGTCAGCTTTACAATAGACCAGTCGGGCGACCTGCCCTCAGGGGAGCAGTGCCTGAGTAGGCTGACTATCCATCCACGCACACAAACCTCTTCATCCTAAGCCACTGAGGTACTTGCAGACATCACTAATGCTGACTATAACTAAATAAGCTGCAAAAATATCATCCTTCTGTACCCACCCAAAAGAAAACCAACACACTCTACCCAGCTGGCACTTGAACTCATCTGCAGGTGAAAATATTTGCCCATAAAAGTGACTCTACAAAATTGGAAATGAAAACTGTTCCACTAGATGAGGAAATATCAATGCAGGAATACAAGAAATGTGAAAAAACATGACAATACAAAAGAAACAGAATAATTCTCCAGTCACACAGAAGAAATGCAAATTTACAAATTGCCCCAAAATAAGTTCAAAATAATAGTCTTTCAAAATACAAGAGAAAGCAGATAGGCAATTCAATGAAATCTGGAAAACAATTCATGATCTGAATTAGAAATTCAACAAAGAAATAAACACCACTAAAAAGAACCAAATAGAAATCTTGAAACTGGAAGTTAAATAAATAAAATAAGAAATACAATATTGAGCTTCAACAGCAGCCTAAATTGAGAAGAAGAAAGAATCCCTACACTTGAAAACAGGTCCCCTGAAATAATGCATTCAGACAAAAAATAAAAACGAGAGAAGGAAGGTTACAGGACTTAGGGAACACCATGATGTGGACAAATTTTGCATCATGGATATTTCAGAAGGAGAAGACATGGCAAAGACAGAAACCCTAACAAATAAACTAATAGTTGAAAACATCCCTAGTCTTGAGAGAGATAGGAACATCCAGATACAGGAAGCTCAAAGAATTCCCAAAAGTTTCAACCCAAAAAAAGTCCTTTTGGCAGCACATTATAGTTAAACTGTCAAAAGTCAAATACAAAGAGAAAATTCTAAAAACAATAGGAGTAAAACATCAAACCACATGTAAACAAAATACCAACTAGACTCACAGCAGGTTTCTCAGCAGAAAACTTACAAGCCAGAAGAGAATAGAAAGACACGGTGAAAGTGCTGGAAAAAAACAAACGAAAAAATAACCTGTTAGCTAAGAACACTATATCCAGCAAAGCTTTCCTTCAGAAATAAAGGAGAAATAAGAGAGAAGTAAAGCGAAGCAATAACTCAGGGTATTGACCACCACTAGATAGGTCTTACAAGAAACTCTTAACTCAGTTGCATGTCCAGAAGTGAAAAATAAAAATGACCATCACGTAAACCTGTGAAAGTATAAAAATCACCAGAAGAGGAGATACACAAACATGAAAGAGGAAAAGAAAAGAAGAAGCCATTTACACACCAATGTTATTTTGCATTATAGTACATGTTATTTTGGACAAAATAAACTTTGATGAAATCTATATCTCTATAACAATATTTAATGTGTAGTACTGTATCATTTTATGAATAATATAATTTTAATATAATGCCTTATATTCTGCCTGACATATATTTCATTATAAATCTATAGCACAAAATTTTTTACAGAGAAAGGAATCAATTCTATCACTACAGAAAATTACCAAACCACAAAGATAAGCAATAAAAGAAGAATGAAAAAACAAAAGACACATAAAACAACCTACAAACAAGTTACAAAATGTCAGCAGTAGGTCCTCTCCTGTCTATAACAACCATGAATGGACATAGATTAAATTGACCATTTAAAATATATGGACTGGTTGAATGAATTTTCTTAAAGAAGACCCAACTAAAGTGAATGGATGGAAAAAGATATTTTATTTTATGCCAAAAAAATTTACAGTAGTAGCTATACATATATCACCTAAAATAGACTTACAGTCAAAAACTCTAAAGAGCAAAAAAGGTCACTATATAATAATAAAGAAAACAATTCAGTAAGAGGATATAACAATTGGAAATATATATATATATATACCCAATACCAGCACACCACATATATAAAGAAAATATTGTTCAATCTAAATTGAAATGTAAACCTCAATACACTAACAATGGCAACTTCAGTACCACACTGTCAGCACTGAACAGATCATCCAGACAGAAGTCAGTAAAGAATCACTGGATTTAAGCATAGAATAGACCAAATGAGTCTAACAGATATTTATAAATTATTTCATTTAACAGATGTGGAATACACATTACTCTCATCAGCACAGCCATATGTTACGCCACAAAACAAGACTTTAAGAATTCAGAAAAAAATCAATATCATATCAAGTATCATTTCTGACCACAATAGAATAAAAGTAAAAATCAATAATAAAAGGAACATCAGAAACTCTACAGATACATGAAATTAAGCAGTGTGCTCCTAAATAACTAATGAGTTAAACAAGAAAGTAAGACTTAAAAAAAATTATCTTCCTCATAATGATCAGGCTCAATTATCACTACTTATTTGTAACTCCTTCCTTTGCTTGGTCTAATGGCATAAGGAGCCTAAATTGTACAGGTAGCAACCATACCTCTAAGTTTAATGGAACTGGTACTCTGTTCTTTGGTGGAAGCTTCCTCCTCTAGAATCCCAAACTTCTAGACCAGCAGCATCTGTTGAGGGGATGGGAAGCACCAATACCCAAAGCCAGTTACTGGGAGTGGTCATGCAGAGTATTACTTCTTCCCTTCCTGATTGTCAGACATTTGCTTATTTCACCTATTGGAGATGTAGCACCATGTAACAACTGTTGGTTCAAACCTTGGTGTATATGTCATTCTGAAAGATAGCACCCATCCTTGCAGGGTGTCATCTTCAAGATAAAACCACTGCCACACCCTCAAGAGTCCATTCCACTGCTCTGACAACAAGCAGCAACTGTGTGATGCAGTATGGTGTAGAAACGGTAGATCTCATGGTCATGTGCCCACTGCCAGATTGCCTTTGTTATGAAATACGTTTCTTATCTGGGGTACTGTCATGTAGGATCCCCTATTAGAAGATTATACCTATGTGAGCCCTTTGATAATAGTTCTGCATGTGGCACTTTGGGAGCGGAAAAATAAACCCATACCTGTACAATAACCACATGTGAACCTAACCCTGAATTGTACCCTACATTTTTACAATAAAAAATAAGAGAGAAAAAAATAATACTGAAACAAACAGAAGCCACAGGTGAAATCTAAATTAACGGATATGGCAGTGACTGCTACAACTTTAAAAAACAAGCCATGTGCTAGATTTGGCCCATGGGCTGCAGGTTGCTGTGGTTTCCTGTCTATCTCAACCCTGGATGTACCATTTCCATGTTGTAGTGGATTGCTGATATGAACTCTCTGTACTCAGGTCATGAAGGAACATAAATAGCCATATGTTCCCTGATGTCCCATGATCAGATACTCCATCTCTACCAGGACCCAGCAGCTTATCAGGAGCTGTTTGCTGGAAGGTGTATAGTTCTCTGTAGCTGATGGCCAGACCTGGTTATTCTGCACTGCACCTCTCCTATAAGGTATTGCCAAGGACACTTGCCTCCACATGGCAACTTTTCCTACCATGCCTTACTCTAGTGCTGTGATATCTGCTATGTCAGGTGGACTAAGCAGCAGGGCAACTTAGGCTATACCTCGGCCAGCTCAAGAGTCCTTATAGTTTGGGGTTTCAGTTAAAACCAGCAGCTTTTCATGTCACCTGATGTATAAGATCAGAACAATAATGTCACAGTATGGAATCAGCTGCCTCTAAAACCTGAAGAAGGCCATCAGTGTTGGACTACTTTCTTAGTGACAGAGAGTACAAAGTGTGATTTCATGTTCTGTACACTTGATAAGATGTTCCATAAAGCCACAAAACATCACATCCCCCAAAACCTCACCAATGTGGTAGATTCCTGAATCTTTGTATAGTTTATCACCATATGGAGTGCGTTTCTGTTACCAGAACATGCAGAGTAAAATTCCAGTTCTTCTTATCAAATCCAAATAACTTGAGGTCATCAATATAGCAAAGCAATGTGGTATTCTGTAGAATGTCCAGATGACCCACTTCCTTTATTCTGTGTTATGATAGTGAGTTTGGATAGATAGCTATGGGGCAAAATGTTAAATGTTATTTGACTTGTATGAATATAGATAGCTACTGGCCCTCTTTTTCATAGGTATTTGAAAGAATGCATTTAGGCAGATCAATCACTCTATATAATATACCAGAAGCTGTATAAATCTGTTTTTTTAAATATATCACATTCAGCCCAGCTACTTAAGCTGGGTCTTATTATTGGTTAAGTTTTAAGTAGTTATCATCTGCCATCACCCATCAATTTTACAGGAATTAGACTGGTGAGTTAATAGTTATATGATGGGACCAAAATCCTTGCATCTTTTAAGTATTGAGAGGTGACATCAATCTCTTTCATTATCTCCAAGATACAATACTATTTTTAATTTTCTGTCTTACCTGAGATTGGAGGCTCTTTAATGGGCTTCCATTGGCCTTTCTGACTACGAAGTTTTTACTCCACAGGTCAAATAATTAATGTGAGACTTGTGCCAACTGCAGAATATGTCCATTACAATTACATATTGGAAAATTTAAAAAATAACCACCAAGTAGATGTGTGAACACAAAAAAACCACTGAGATATGGGTGGACCTGAGAAATAACTCAAATTATTTCCTTCTCCCCATGTGCCTCTCGTCTAATAGGAGTCTGTGATGGTGTTTTGATTCCCCTCTGGTGTCAATGTCAAATTGGACCCTGTATCCAATAGATCTAAAAATCTGAGTACTCCCCTTGATCTGTGTATGGATAACTGAATGAATGGTCATTAACCTCTTTAGCAAAGGATGTGGAGAATTTCTAGTGTACACATTTGCCATGGTGTTACAAGGTACTTTATCAGCGGACTTGGGCTGTCCTTCAATCATTGAATTCTGGGTCCAAGAACTGACTCAGGATTGGAAAGTAGGCAGTTAATCTTTGTCTTCAGTTTATTTTCATCTATTGTTTATAATATTAATAACACTCTTATAGCCTGACCAACTGCCCTGCCCCTAGACACACCATGGTTTATTAGTCATTTCCCTAAATCCCTTGCAATCAGGATTTTCTGGCTTCCATTCTAACACTATTTGGGGAATTTTGCCCACGTTGCTTCTGCCTTGCTGCCACCCTTGTCCTCATCGTTTCTAGGGAACCAAGTTCTGCAATATCATCCCCTAGAGTCAGCTCCAGCCTACACAGGATAGACAAAAAGAGATTAATACCCCAACGCCCCACTAATTACTTATTGCCTGATAATTACTTATCTCTGGGCTCTACCAAGGAGATAGCACCCAGTGGGTGTTCCAGTTTCATATGTGCTCGCTTCTCTGAGCCTTTCAATCTCTCTCCACAATGTGCTATGGCTGTTCTGGCATCTCTACTTCATTTCATGTGAGCCATTACATTTTTTAGAACAGTTTTACTGAGGTACAATTAACATATATTTTTCAACCATTTAAACTCAGTGGTTTTTAGCATATTCATAAAATAGTGCAACTATCACCATAGTCAATTTTAGAACACTGTCATCAACCCATACCCATTTATTCCTAAGCTGTCATCTCCATTTCCCTCCTACAACTCTTCAGTCCTCAGTAACCACTAATCTGCTTTCTATCTTCTTATGGACATTTCATATAAGTGGAATTATACAATGTGTGGTATTTTGTGACTGACTTCTTTCACATAGCATAATATTTCAAGGTTCATCCATGTTGTAGCATCTAACTGTGCTTCATTTTTTATTGCTAAATAATATCCATTATATAAATTTACCAATTTATTCACTCATTCCTCGTGGACATTTGAATTGTTTACACTTTTTAGCCATTATTAACAATGCTGCTTGAACACTATTTACAAGTTGTTGCATGAACATATGTTTTCATTTCTCTTGAGTATACACATACATATATACACACATACATTCATATATATATATATATATATATATATATACACACACATGCATATATATATATACACACACACATACATATATATATATATTTCCATGCATTTACGGAATTGCTGAGTCAAATAGTAACTCTTTGGTCAAACTTCAAAAAACTGCCAGACTGTTTTCTCAGACATTGTACCATTTTCGATTATTCTCAGCAGCATACAAGGGTACCAATTTCTCCACATCCTTTCCACTATGTGTTAATATCTGTCTTCTTTATTCCAGCTTCTCTAGTGAGTGTATGGTGGTTATCACTGCAGTTTTAAATTGCATTTTCCGGTGACTAATAGTATCAAGCATCTTTTCATGTACTTAACAGTCATCTTTTTTATTTTAAAGATGTGGGGTACAATTCGGGATTAGGTATACAAGTGGTCATTGTACAGATAAAGCTTGGGCCTCCCTTTGATCCCCACTTTGCCTGGTTGAGATCAGGTACTCTTATTGATGCTATGTCCTCTCCTCCCCCTCACCCCCCTACTGCTGACAATATCCCGCTACTGTATTGGTCATCTTTATATATTCCATGGAGAAATGTGCTTACCCTTTTGCTCATTTTTCAATTGAGTTATTTGTCTTTATATTTTTCAGTTATAAGAGTTACTGACATATTCTACATACAAGTTATTTACCAAATATAGGATTTGGAAACAATTTTGCCCAAGCCTGAGGGTTGTATTTTTAATTTTGATGATGTTCTTTGAAACATAAAAGTTTTAAATTTTGTTGAAGTCCAACTTATTGTTTGTTCTTTTCGTACTTGTGTTTTGGGTGTTATGTTTAAAAAACTATAGCTTAATCCAAGGTCATGAAAGTTTTTGCATTCATTTCATTCTATGAGTTTTATAGTTTTCCACTTACATTTTTGTCTTTGATTCACATTAAAATAATTTTTGTATATTGTATGAGGCAAGGTCAAACTTTATTCTTTTGCATGTGCATATACAGTTATATCGGCACAATCTCTTTTTTAAAAAATCATTAGGCACTATATTATGTTTTTTAAAATTCTGTTGACAAAGTTTATTTATATCCAAGGTACATATGTGATGCTTTGATATATGTACTTACCGTGTAATAATTACTCCTGTCAAATCATTATATACCCAGAACTTGTTCATCTTATAACTGAGAGTTTGCACCCTTGAATGAACGTCTCCCCATTTCCCTATCCCAACCTTTGAAATCACTATTCTACCTCTGCTTCTGAGTTCTACATTTCTTAGATTGTACATATAAATGAGGTCATATGGTATTTGTCTTTCTGTGTTTGGGTTATTTCACTTATCATAGTTCTTCCAAGTTTATCCATGTTGTCACAGCAGAACTTCCTTCATTTTTATGGAAGAATGATATTTCATTGTGTGTGTGTGTGTATATGGGGGGGACCAAAAAACCTGGAATTATTTTTTGGAGGACAGGCACCTTGTAGTACACGCTTCCCTTGCTAGGTGTGTTCTAAGAACCCATCGGCATCAGTGTACCAGCTAGTGTTGTTTTGAAAGGATGCATTCAGCTTCAGTAATTTTTTTTTAATTCTTTCAATGTGTTTGCCCATTTCATGTTGGGCAATTTACATGAACAATCTGCCCACACCACTCTATGTTTGGCAGTTTTAACCATAAATGGCATAACCCTCTTGTCTCACCCTCCCTATTCACCTGATCTTAACCCAAGCGACTCTTTGTTTCCCCGGATGAAAAAAGTCCTAAAGGGAAACTTTTTCCTGAGGTGGAAGAGATAGGGGGGAGACAGAAGCACTAAAAGGCATCAACGTTGAAGAGTTCAAAAACTGTTTTGAACAGTGGAAAAAGCATCTTGATAGGTGTATTGTATCAAACGAACAGAAGCTGTACTGCATCAAATAGAGAGTACTTTAAAGGTAACAATGTTGTTATTGTAACATCACAAGGGTGTGGGAGTTCTAAGAGGTAACTAGGCCATGGAGGCTCTGCCTTCTTGTTTAAGTTCATTATAAATTACCCAGACTATGGTATTCTTTTATACTAACACAAAGCAGTGTGTTTCAACATTCATCTGTCAACAGACCCTTAGGTTGTTTCCATGTCCTGGTTACTGTGATTAATATTGCAGTAAATATAGGGAAGCAAATATCTCCTTGAGATATTGATTTCATTTTCCCTGGATATATGCCTTGAAGAGGAATTGCTGGATTATATGGCAGTTTTGTTTTTAATTTTTTGAGAAAGGCCCATACTGTTTTCCATAATGCCTGTGCCAATTTACATCTCCATCAACAGTGTACAAGGAAATAGTTTAAATAGTTTTCAACTTAAGAATATTCACAAAGGTAATACAAAGTTACCATACATCTCACACTCAAATTCCCCTTCTGTCAACTCTTTACATTATTATGGAACATTTAACAAATGAAGCAATATCGATACATTATTAACTAAACTGCAAAGTTTATTTGGGTTTCATTAAAATTAAACTCATGTCCTCTTATTACAAAGCATTTCCCTAGTGATAAATGATGTTGAGCATCTTTTCATGTGTTTGTCATCTGTATATCTTCCTTGATGAGGTGTTTGTTCAGATCTCTTACCAATTTTTAATAGAGTAGTTTGTTTTTTGGTTGAGTTATAAAGCTCTTCATATCCTCTGGATACCAATGCTTCATCAGTTATTTGATTTGCAGATAATTTCTCCAAGTCTGTATTTGAGCTCTTTTATTTCTTAAAACATACATTAATGCGTAGATTCCATTTTCAGGAAAGAGAAATGATAAATTTCTAACTGTTACAGTTTCTGGGTAGATGACGTCAATGGCTAGAGAATGGGGATGGGCGGTAGCTGGCAATGTAACACATTTATCTTTCTATATCCTTGAATATGTTTTCAACTTTCTTGTGTGTGTATAAATTATCCACTCAAAACATAAACTGTATGGCAATCCATTATACTTGTAAAACATTTAGTAGATTCCTGTCCAGATTATGCATTAAGACTAAGATTCTGACCATTTATTCTAGGACTAATCATCTTTTTCCTGGGCTATTTTGCTCAGATTTTTCCATTTCTGTAAAAGATAGAAGACACTATATGGATAAATCCTCTCACTAAAAACAGTTAAACGCCAGGCATAGTGACTCAAGCCTGTAATCCCAGCACTTTGGGAGGTGGAGGCGAGAGGATTCCCTGAGTTCAGGGGTCCGACACCAGCTGAGCAGCATGGCGAGACTTCGTCTCTACAATAAATTTTTTAAAAAATTAGTCGGGGCTGGGTTTGCTGGCTCAACCTGTAATCCCAGTGCTTTGGGAGGCTGAGGTGAGTGGATTGCCTGAGCCTGCAGGTTCGAGACCCGCCCAGGCAACTTGGCAAGACCTCATCTCTACAATAAATCAAAAATTAGCTGGGTGTAGTAGTGCATGCCTGTACTTCCAGTTACTTGGAAGGCTGAGGTGGAAGGATCACTGGAGTCCAGCAGGTCAAGGCTGCGGTGGCCAGGAGCGTGCCACTGGACTCCAGTCTGGGGGATGGAGTGAGATGCCAACTCAAAAAAAAAATTAGTTGGGCATGGTGGCACATGCCTGTGGTTCTAGCTACTTAGAAGGTTGAAGTGGAAGGCCCTCCTGAGCCCAGTAAGTGAAGGCTGCAGTGGCTGTGAGGTCATGAAAGTTGAGTAGAGAAGTAATGTAGTAGAATGAGACTACAACTAAAAAAAAAAGCTGAAATGCTATGTTAAATACAAAAACCATCTTAAATGTATCAAAGAGAGATTGAGAGAAATGACCAAGCTTTCAAAAGAAGGGGGAAATGTTCTTTGGCCTCCATAGAGTACAGGGACATGGGAGGTGAAAAAAGGCTCCCTAAGTTCATTGTCCCAGAGCCCAGGCATGGCAGCCTACCATTCTCAGTTCCTTGCCTCTGATTTTGACAAACTCATGTGAGGGGGGCCTGTTGGGAGTCCCAGTACCTGGATAATTGAACAGACTCTGTCTCCTTCTTTGAAACTTACCCTCTAATTTCAGTGTAGATGGAATAAACTTATTTGACAAAGGGACCCATGAGCACAGTGGAGATGGGAAAGAGTGTATTGAGAGGCTTTATTCCCTCTCATAATCTCTATCAGCTTCCCCAAGCTACCAGAAATCAGAAAACTTTCTATGAAAATAGTACATCCATTCTCAACAAATGCACCTTCAAGACAAGTACTTTAGCCACCCTTCCTTCCAACTAGATTGCTGATCCAAAGCCAGTTTTGTAAAGAAAGTCTGGACACCCCTACACATACAAGACCTCTTCAATTGCTGCTGCCAATGGTTTTAAGCCACAAGAGATGAGGTGTGAAAAGAACATGGGTTTTGGAGTAAGATGGGTCTGATTTCAAACTCAGTCATTACCACTTTTGTGTAGTTTGGGCAAAGTATTCACCATTCCTAAACTTTGATTTGTCTACCCATAAAGTGAAGTAATATACCTCCAATTCATTCAATATGTCAGGTGGCATGGTTCCTTGCCCTTTAACATCTTCTGTACCTACCTTCACTCATTGGGGATGAAACTTTCTCCACAACAGTCAATCAGTTCTGTGCAGTGAATGACAATCTATATCAATGTATGAGAAAATATTTGTCTTCAAAGTGTCTTTTGCAAGACACATGAAAACCAGGAATTACTGCCTGCTTTTCAAGCCCTAGATGTAGCAGCAGAACAAAGTTAGAACCTTTGAGTTATGGGTAGATGAGGAAAGAGGACTGAAGACTTAGAGATGGAGAATACTTGGGTGCTCATTTGAAGGATACCAAGCACTCCCTGTTGGGAGCCGGCCACGGAGGCCCACTGAGCATTAGAGACCACTAGGACGTGTTCGGGAGCTGTTGACCCATTCCCTCCCTCCTTTTCCATTTAGCACAAACTACCAAGAAAAGCTCCAGCTGGCTCTAACAGAAAACTCTGAGACCGGAACGAACACAGCTAACCTAGGAGTTTATTGTTCCCATTCCCCATGGCTTTGGTCTTTTGCTTTATCACAATTTAAGTTTGGCTTTGAGTCACATTGAGGAGCCTTAGTGCGGGTCACAGGTTCTCTTGATGCAACTTTTAGAAATTTATAGATATAGGTTTTAAGAAAATAGTTTATATAGATTAAGAAAAATTAAGTAACCATTTTATTATAGAAGTATGGTTAGTTCAGTTTGATTTAGGGGGGCCAGTGAAGTTTGAATTAGGTCAGCTGATACTAGGGGAGTGTAACCATAGCAGCAATTGTTTTAATAAAAACTAGTTTGAATTAGTACATAATAGAGGAAGTTAATAATTTCCTATGATGGTTTCGGGTTTAGACATTGAGTGATGTTAATTCAAGATGATGTAGTTGTAATACAATTAAGGGCACATGAGAAACTGGTTTGGGGAACATTAAGCTAGCATAAGATACAAAAAGACAATTTGTGGTTGTTCTTCCTCATGTTCTTCCTTACGTATGAAAGAACATTTTCTTGAGAGTGGGGAGTGTCCTTTGTGCACCTGGACCTGTTCATGTGAAAGACACATGCTACCATTGTTTCCTGTGATGATAACTTTGCAGAGTTTGGGGATAAAAGCCCTGAGATTACACCCATTAAATGGCTTCTGATCACCTGAGCAGGAGTCCAGTCTCTTTCTTTCTTCCCTCTCTATTTCTCCAGAATAATCGCCGACGCTGCCACACCTTCCAAGGGACCCGTTAATCTGTGTGGGAGCCGGCCCCCCACAACTCCCTAAAGTTAATGGGAGGGAAAGAATACAAATATGTCTAAATCATTCTTTTAATTGTGCATGCACTTTTGATCAATCAAGAATCCTCAGCTCAAAATGAGAAGTCTAAATAGAGACCACATTGAGTTATTCATAAACACACCATCTGTGTATGGGTGAATAAAATAAAAAATCCTTCTCACAAGGATTTGCAATCAATATTTAAATTACCAGGGTGATATGAAATGGGAATTCACTTTTACTGTAAGTCCATCCAGTCTTATAGGGCCTACAGTGAGCTTTATACAATGATACAAGATCATCAATGTGAAGCACCTAGACCAAGGTTTGTGAATGAAAAATATACAATAACTGTGTCCTTTCCTTGGAAGAGTGAAATACTCTAGAGTTAAAGGAGTTGAATCTTGGGATCAAATGGACCTAAAGCTTCTCAGAGCAGTTGTGACAAAGAACACAATGCTTAAAGCTTTGTAGGCCTCAGTTCCTTGTTAGTAAACATTTTAACAAAAGAGCAATAGAGACTTAAACACATTTAGCACAAGTTTGTGGAAAAGGAGGAGGAAAAGGAAGAGAAGGAGAATTACTATACACATTTAGCAATATTCAGTCAGTGGCATTAATGATGATGATAGCATGCTGACAAGGATGACGATGATGATGACAAGGAGCAGGATGACCATGATGATGATGATTTTTCTTTCTTTTTTTAAGTTTTAAAACATAGCTTATTAACAGAAAAAAGAGAAGAAGGAAGATTCTTGGCAGAAAGACTTGCCATGGTCAAGTTCTTCCAAGAATGACCATCAAGATGATGATTTCCTTCTCTAGGGCACCTACTAGTCTAGTGGAGGATTCTGGAGGCCAACCTCTGTAAGCATGATATCACCCTGTGGGAAGGTATTTGAGATAGAACAGACTAGGGTGAGAAAGCAGGAGTTTATTAAGAATACAGAAAAGCTCCCAAGCAGTAGGGAAGCGAAAGAGGGTTGCCCCATTGTTTTATTTGAAAGATGTGGGGTATGTTAGGTACATAAGTGGCCATTATACAAGTAAACTTTGGGCCTCCCATTGGTCCCCACTTCACCTGGTTTGAGACTGGGTACACTTATTTATGTTATGTGCACCTCTCCTTCCTCCCCTGGTAGTGGCCTACTACTACCAATCCCTTCCTTATAATATTATGATACATAGAACAGACTTTCTAAATCTTACTCTGATCACAGCATGTGTGTGTAGTAGGTGTAAGGATCAGGGTTGGATTGGGGAAAGAGACCATTATTTGTATTCTCTCAAGTGCTTTCTGCACTCTCTGAATTGGTAAATTATCGAATTTCTACCCATCTGTCTTCCAGTTTTAATGTTTAAATGTACTTTTTTATAATTATAGTGTAATATAGGTTCACTGCAGAAAATTACAAAATTTTTAAATGATTATTATACATTTAAAATAACCCATAATCCTCACACCGAAATGTATTATTGCATTTCCTTCTAGTCTGTTATACATCCTCCTATTGCTGCCCAAATGCTAAATCTCTCTCTCTCTCTCAAGTTGATGACCACACATCTCAGTGGCTCCTGGTCCTCCACTCTCCAGATGTCATTTCCCAGGTCAGGGAGCTAGTTCTCACTTTCCTCTTCCACTTAACATCCACCCAATATTTCCATACTCCTTGCATTTAGGTGATTAATTTATTTCTCTTTCACTCAGAAAAACAAGAAGGACTCAGGGAACAACTGCATCATCATCCCTTTGCAGTATCCACATCTGCTGCTGCCTTTTCAGCCATCTCATCCGTGATGATCGATGCTCCCCACTCCTGTTTAAGACCACCCCTCCACTAGGGCAAAAAATCAGACCCCTCCCCAAGTGGTCCCCTAACACTGAAACCAAGTAAGACCATTATAAAAAGAAAGTTATAGGTCAATATCCCCAATGACCATAGCTGCATGATATCTCAACAAAAGGCAAGCAAACTGAATTCAACAGCACATTAAAAGAATCACATACCATGATTAAGTGGAATATATCCCTGGGATGCAATGATTGTTCAACATCTGCAAATTAATAAATGTGATGTGTAACATTAATAGAATGAAAAATAGAAATCATGTGATCATTTCAGTAGATGCAGAAAAATCACTTGAAAAAGATCTAATCCTTTTTGTGATAAAAAAAGACTCTCAGCAAATTAAGTACAAAAGAAATGTAACTCAACATAATAAAGACCATATAAGACAAGCCTTCAGATAACATCATACTCAACAGTTAAACCTGAAAGCTTTTCTCTAAGATCAGGACAAGGGTGACCACTCATTACTTCTAATTAAATTAATATTGAAAATTCTAGGAGAGCAATTAAACAAAGAAAATAATCTTTAAAAATGGAAGAAGAAAAATTATCTCTGTTTGCAGATGACATGACCTTATAAGTTGAAAACCCTGAAGACTTCACACACAAATACACACCCAAACCCACACACACACACACACACACACACACACACACACACACACACAATTGTTAGAATATCACACACACCAAAAAAAAACTTATCACCTAATTCAATGAAGTTACAGGGTATAAAATTAACATCAAAAAATTAGCTGCATCTCTGTACACTAACAACAAATTATCTGAAAAAGAAATTGAGAAAATAACTCCATTTACTATTGCATCGAAGGCAATAAGGTATTTAAGAATTAACTTAACTGAAGGGTGAAAGATCCTTACACTGAACACTATAAGACATTGATTAAAGAAACTGAAGAAGTACAATGCATGGAAAGATATCTCATGTTCATGGATAGGAAGAATTAATGTTGTTAAAATGTCTTTGCAACCCAGAGAAATCTATAGATTTAATGCCATTTCTATCAATATTCCAATCACACTTTTTACAGAAATAGAAAAAAACAATTCTAAAATTGGATTTAGAACAATAAAAGACACTAAATGGTCAAAACAATAGTGAAAGAGAAGAACAAAGCTGACAGCATCACACTTTCTGATTTCAAATTATATTACAAAGCTACAGTTCCCAAAAATATATAGTGCTGGCACAAAAAAAGACATATAGACCAATGGAAAAGAATCAAAAACCCAGAAATATTTGGCAAGGCCCCAAGAAAACACAATGAGCAAAGGATAGTCTGTTCAATAATTATCCAATGCTTGAAAAACTATATATCCACAAACAAAGAAATACAATTAAATTAAACCAAACCTCTATCTTACAACATTGACAAAAATTAACTCAAAATGTATAAAAGTTTTAAAGGTAAAACCTAAAACTGTAAAACTCTTAGAGAAAATAATAGGAGAAAAACTTCTTGACATTGGCCTTGGTGATTATTTTTTGGATATGACACCAAAGCACAAGAAACATAAGCAAAAATTAAAAAGTGGAGCTACATCAAACTTGCAGCTTTTGCACAGATATGAAAATAATCAAGAAAATTAAAAGGAAACCTACAGAATGAAAAAAATATTGAGAAGCCATATATCTGACAAAGGTTTACTACCAAAAATCTATAAGAAACTCATACAACTAAACAGCAAAAATAATAATAATTAAGACAAGACTGCCCACTCTCACCCCTCTTGTTCAATATTGTGTTGGAAGTCCTGGCTAGGGCAATTAGACAAGAGTAGGAAATCAGGGGTATCCAAATAGGGAAAGAGGAAATCAAGTTATCCCTCTTTGTTCATGATATAATCCTATACCTTGAAAATCCAAAAGAATCTGTCAAAAACCTGCTTGCACTGATAAAGGACTTTGACAAGGTCTCAGGGCACAAAATAAATGTGTAAAAGACAGTTGCATTCTTATACATCAACAACAAGCAGGCAGAGACCAAAAAAAAAGCGCAATCCCACTCACAATAGTCACACACAAAAATGAAATACCTCAGCATCTTCCTAACCAGAGAAGTGAAAGACCTTTACAATAAGAACTACAAAACACTGCCCAAAGAAATCCAAGGAGACACAAACAAATGGGAAAATAGTCCATGCTCATGGATAGGAAGAATCAACATTGTTAAGATGTCCATTCTACCAAAGGCAATCTACAGATCACAATACCCATTAAATTACCAACATCATTCTTCTCAGACCTGGAAATGACAATACAGAAATTCATATGGAAACATAAATGACCATGAATAGCCAAAACAATCCTTAGCAAAAGAAACAAAGCAGGAGGTATCACACTTCTAGACTTCAAACTTTACTATAAGGCTACAGTAATCAAAACTGCCTAGTATTGGTACAAGAACAGGCATATAGAGCCGGGCTTGGTGGCTCAGCCTGTAATCCCACGCCTTGGGAGACTGAGGAGAGTGGATTGCCCAAGCCCGCGGATTCGAGACCCACCTGGGCAACTTGGTGAGACCTCATCTCTGCAATAAATCAAAAATTAGCCGGGCGTGGTAGTGCGTGCCTGTAATTCCAGCTACTCGGAAGGCTGAAGCAAAAGGATTGCCACAGTACAGCAGATGGAGGCTGCAGTGACCAGGAGGCCACTGCACTCCAGTCTGGGTGACAGAGAGAGACTCCAACTCAAAAAAAAAAAAAAAAAAGAACAGGCATATAGACCAATGGGACAAGATAGAGATTGAAGCAAAGCCTCAATTTCTCAACCAACTCATCTTTGACAAAGCCTCCTCCAACAACCACTGGGGAGAGGAGAAACTATTCAGTAAATGGTACTAGGAATACTGGCTGATCACATGCAGAAGATTGAAACAGGACCCCTACCAATCGCATACACAAAAATTAACTCTAAATGGATCAAAGACCTAAATGTAAAACCTCAAACTATAAGATTCTTAGAGGACAGGGGTGGGATTGGCAGTTGAGGGAAACTGCTAGGGGAAGGAGGGGCGTACCTCATCAACAAGGGTGCCCGCATAATCAACGTTTGTATACCTAACCCTGAATTGTACCCCACATCTTTACAATAAAAAAAAGAAAAAGAAAAACTAAAAAATAAAAAAAAGAATTTTAGAAAATGCAGGAGATACCCTTATGGAAAGTGGAACTTGTAATCAATTCCTCATCAAAACCTTAGTGCCCATACCATAAAAAATAAGATGGACAAATGGGACCTCATCAAACTGATGAGCTTCTGCCAAGCAAAAGAAACCATCAAAAGAGCAGGGAGATAGCCCACGGAATGGAAAAAAATATTTGCCAATTGTATATCTAACAAAGGCCTAGCATCTAGGATCTACAAGGAACTCAAATGCACTGCAAAGAAAAAAACAAACAGACCCATTAAAAACATGGGCAAAAGACATGAAAAGACACTTCTCAAAAGAAGAGATATGGGCAGCCAACAGCCACATGAAAAAGTGCTCAGCCTCACTCTTCATCAGAGAAATGCAAATCAAAACCACACTGAGATACCACCTAAGTCCAGTAAGAATGGCCATCATTAATAAAACAAGCAACAACAGATGCTGGTGAGGATGCAGAGAAAAAGGAACGCTTCTGCACTGTGGTGGGAATGCAAACTAGTGCAACCTCTTTGGAAGACAGTGTGGCAATTTCTGAAAGAACTAGAAATTGACCTTCCATATGTCCCAGCAATCCTCCTATTGGAAATATACCCAGAGAAACTCAAATCATTCCACAAAAAAGATACTTGCACACACATGTTTGTTGCGGTTCTATTCACAACAGCATAATGATGGAATCAACTGTGCTGCCCATCAAAACTGGACTGGATTAAAAAAATGTGGTACATATACACAATGGAATATTATGCAGCCATAAAGAAGGACAAACATAAGGACTTTGCAGGAACTTGGATGGATTTAGAGTCGATCACACTCAGTGATCTATCACAGGAACAAAGAATGCAGTACCATAGGTTCTTACTCATAAGTGAACCTTGAACAATTATCATAAAACTATAAGAAAGGGATTGGCAGTAGTGGGAAACTGCCAGGGGAGGTGGGATGGGATTGGCAGTTTCCCTCAACTGCCAGGGGAGGGAGGGCACACCTCATCAACAAGGGTACCTGTGTAATGAACATTTGTATACCTAATCCTGTTTGTCCCCCACATCTTAAAGAAGAAGAAGACATATAAGCAGCTAACAGGTATACAAAAAGGCACTCAACTTCCCTTTTTATCAGAGATGTGCATGTTAAAACCACAATGAGATATCACCTCACACCTGTTAGGATGACTATTATCAAAAGGCAAGAGATAAGTCTTGGTGAGGACACAGAGTAAGAGAACCCTTGTACACTGTTGGTAGGGATGTAAATTGATACAGACACTATGAAAAACAGTATGTAGATTTCTCAAAAAGCTAAAACTCGTACTACCATATCATCCAGCACCACCACTTCTTGAGTATATATCCAAAGGACATGAAATCAGTATCTCAAAGAGATGTGCTCCCATGTTCACTGCCACATTAATCCAATAACCCAGACATGGAAGCATCCTAAGTGTACATCAACATACTAATACACAAAGCAGCTGTAGTATATATACACAGTCAATAGCACTCACTTATACAAAGAAAGACATTATCTCATTTCAACATGATGAATCTTGAGAACACTATGCTGACAGAAATAAGTCAGGTAGAGAAAGACACTGTGTAATCTCATTTGTATGTGGAATCTAAAAAGTTGAAATCATAGAAACAGAGAATAAAATGGCGGTTGCCAGGGCCTGGGGAAATGAGAAAATGGAATGATGTTAGTCAAATGGTACAAATTTTCATAAGAGTAGTATAAAATCAATAAGTTCTGGGGATCTAATGTCCAGCATGGTGGCTATGATTAGCAATATTGTATTATATACTTGACATTTGCCAAACGGGTTGACTTTCAATTCTCCCACCACCCACACAGAAAAAAGGTAACCATGTAGGCTAATAGATGGGTTAATTAGCAGGTTTGTGGCAATTTCACAATGGATACATACATCAAAACATCATATTGTATAAAGTAAAATATTTAATTTTATTTGTCAATTATATCTTAATAAAGTTAGAGGAAAATATGAATGTAAACAGAAACCTATCAAGTTGTTCACCTTAAAGATACACGATTTACTTTATTTTATTTTAATGGTATGGGGTACAAGTCAGGACTGGGTACAGGTGAAGTTGTGGGCCTCATTGGACCTCACTTTGCCTGGATTAGGATCAGGCACCCTTATTGATGTTATATGCCCTCCCTCCCTCCCCTGGCAGTATCCCATTATTGCCAGTCCCTTTTTTGTAGTATTATGATAGGTGTTCAGAGTCCACTTATGAGTGAGAACATGTGGTACTCAGTCCTTTGTTTCTGTGATAGATCATTGAATCTGATATACTCCAAATCCATCTAAGTTGCTTTGAAGTCCAATATTTTGTCCTTCTTTATGGCTGTTTAATATTGCAACATGTATATGTATTATTTTTTAAAAATCCAGTCCAGTTTGATGGGCAGCACGATTGGTTCCATGTTTTTGCTATTGTGAATAGTGCTGCAATAAACATGCATGCACAGGTATCTTTTTTGTAGAATTATTTGAGTGCCTCCAGGTATATTCCCAGAAGACATATTGCTGGGTCAATTTCTAGTTCTTTTAGAAATCACCACACTATCTTCCATAGAGGTTGAAATAGTTTGTACTTCCACCAACAGTGTAGAAGCATTCCCTTTTCTCCACAACAGGTTGTTTTTTGTTTTATTAATGATGATGGCCATTCTTACTGGACTCAGGTGTTATCTCAATGTGGTTTGATTTTCATTCTTCTGATGATTAGTGAGGCTGAGCATTTTTTCATATATCTGTTGACTGCTCATATGTCTTCTTTTGAGACGTGTCTATTCATGTATTTTACCCATTTTTTAATGGAGCTGTTTGGATTTTTTTTTCCTTTCAGCGCATTTGGGTTCCTTGTAGATCCTACATGTTAGGACTTTGTCAGATATAGTTAGCAAATATTTTTCCCATTTTGTGGGTTGTTTCCCCACACTCTTGATGGTTTCTTTTGCTTTGCAGAAGCTTTTCAGTCTGATAAGGTCCCACTTGTCTATTTTGTCTCTTAAGGCATGGACTTTTGGGATTCTGATCAGGAATTGGTTGCCTATTCCAATTTTTGTAAGAATGTCACCTGCGTTCTCAGATTCTTATAGTTTGAGGTTTTGTGTTTAGGTCTTTAATCCATTGGGAGTTGATTTTGGTATATAATGGTAGATAGGGGTCCTGCTTCATTCTTCTGCATGTGGTCAGCCAGTTTTCCCAACACCATTTACTGAATAGGTTCTCCTCTCCCCGGTGGTTGTTGGTGGAGGCTTTGTCAAAGATGAGCTGTTTGAGAAATTGATGTTTTGCTTCTGAATCGCAGTTCTGTTCCATTGGTCTATATGCCTGTTCCTGTACCAACGCCAGGCTGTTTTGATTATTACAGCCTTATAATAAAGTTTAAAGTCTGGTAGTATGATACTGCCCACTTTGTTTCTTTTGTTGAGGGTTGTTTTGACTATTAGTGGTCATTTTTGTTTCCATAAGAATTTCTGTATTGTTGTTTCCAGGTCTGAGAAGAAAAGATGCTGGTAATTTAATGGGGATTGCATTGAGTCTGTAGATTGCCTTGGATAAGACAAACATCTTAACAAGGTTGATTCTTCCAGTACATGAGCATGAAATATTTTTCCATTTGTTTGTATCGTCTTTGGCTTCTTTGAGCATTGTTTTATAGTTTTCAATGTAAAGTTCTTTCACTTCTCTGGTTAGGAAGATTCCCAGGTATTTCTTTTTGTGTGTGTATGTGGTTATTGTGAATAGGACTGTATTTTGTATGTGGCTCTCTGCCTGTTTATTGTTGGAGTATAAAAGATACACAATTTTTATTTGTCAATTTTCCTTAATAAAACCAGAAGGATGAAGAAGGATCAGCCTCCTCCCTCTCCTGAATCATCAGTTTCCCACTCTACTGGCTCATTCATTCCTGCACACAAACATGCTGTAATATCTCTCATTGAACAAAATGAAGCTAAATAAATGGAAAACAATATCCTGCCATAAAAATTCACCATCTGATCCCACGTCTGCCTCCAACTATTACCTGTTGACACTCCCTATAGAAAATACCCATGGACCAGACCCAGGAAAGGTGTCTCCAGATCACGACAGGCCTCCGGCCTTGTTCAGCTTCTCCCCAGGGATCTGGTGTCCCCTTTGCTCTCCAGAGGAGTCCCCAGGCAGATCATGTGGCCCCAGGACACATGGCAGATCATGAGGCCCCAGGACAACTTTCTCCTGAAAGTCTGGTGCCCAGGAACATCCTGGGGTTTAGGGAGGAGGTGACTCCTCTGGCACCCAGAAGGGTCTTTGTGGCTCCTGCACTGTCCTACAAGTCTCCAGCCTGTCTGGGAGCAGGAAAACCCTTCCTAGGTGGGCACTGGGGAGAGAAAACAGTACTGCAGGGTTTATCAAGCAAAGGACATCTGTTGCTGATTCCTCTGGCAAGGAGCAAGCCAGGGAATGGTGACAAGTCCAGATGGGAACCTCTGACCACACTATGAAAAGGCGACACTTGACTTAATATCTCGCAATTTTAGGGGACAAGAAAGTTGAGGAAGTGGCGGCTGACAGGATGGGGATCGGGAAACAAGAAAATGGAAAAAAAAAAATTGATGGAGGGTAGCCCCAACAGGCTAGGACCAATTGCCAGGTGCATTTTATTGTATCTTCACCAACTTGGGGAGGAGTCCAGGCAGCAGGCGTGCCCCAGGGCACCACTCAGTGAGACCCATCCCCTCAAGTCACCATCTCCTCCCCTCTGCCTCTGTGTCCTCCGCCCTTGCCCTCTTTTGCCAATTATTTTCCATTCTCCTGCCCCTCTGACTATGACCCCAACTTAAGCTTTCTTTTTTTAAAACATATTTTTTATTATAAAATTGTGGGGTACAGTTAAGGTTTAGGTATACAAATATGCATCGTTCAGGCACCCTTGTTGATAAGGGGTGTCCCCCCATCCCCAGACAGATATTGACTACCGTTGATCCCACCTCCCTTCCCCTCTCTGCCCCCCGCATTATTTCCCACCACTGTCAATTCTTTTCTTACAGTATTACGATACATGTTCAAGGACCACTTATGAGTGAGAACATGTGATACTCAGATCTTTGTTTCTGTGAGAGGTCACTCAGTATTATAGACTCTACTTCCATCCAGGTTGCTGTGAAGTTCATGATTTTGTTCTTTTTTATGGCTGCGTAGTATTCCATTGTGTATATGTACCACATTTTTTTAATCCAGTCCTCTTTTGATAGGCAGCCTGGTTGATTCCAGGTTCTTGCTATTGTGAACAATGCCGCGATAAACATATGTGTGCAGGTATCTTTCTTATAGAGTGATTTGAGTTCTTCAGGGTATATTCCCAGTAGGGGGATTGTGGGGTCATATGGGAGGTTGATATTTAGAGCCTTTGGGAATCGCCACACTGCTTTCCACAGAGGTTGCACTAGTTTACACTTCCACCAACAGTGTATAAGAGTCCCCTTTTCACCACATCCTCTCCAGCATCTGTTATTTTTGAGTTATTGATAATGGCCATTCTGACTGGAGTTAGGTGGTATCTCAGTGTAGTTGT
>NW_007252932.1:209343-210193 GCF_000164805.1 Carlito syrichta
TCCCTGCTCTCTTGATGGTTTCTTTGGCTTTGCAGAAGCTTGTCAGTTTAATGAGTTCCCTCTTGTCTATCTTATCTCTTATGTCCCATGCGTTACGGGTTTTGTTCAGGAATTGGATGCCAGTTCCAATTTCCATAAGGGTGTGTCCTGCATTTTCTAAGGTTCTTATGGTTTGAGTTTTACATTTAGGTCTCTGATCTATTGAGAGTTAATTTTTGTGTGTGGGGATAGATAGGGGTCTTGTTTGAATCTTCTGCATGTGGTCAGCCAGTTTTCCCAGCACCATGTACTAAATAGGTTTTCCTCTCCCCAGTGGTAGGTGGTGGAAGCTTTGTTGAAGATGAGTTGGTTGAGAAATTGAGGTTTTGCTTCTGGAATCTCAATTCTATTCCATTGGTCTATATGCCTGTTGCTGTACCAATACCAAGCTGTTTTGATTATTGTAGTTTTATAGTAAAGTTTGAAGTCTGGTAATGTGATACCTCCTGCTTTGCTTTTTGTTGTTGCTGTTGTTTTTGTTTTGCTGAAGATTGTTCTGGCTATTCTTGGTCATTTGCGTTTCCATATGAATTTCTGTATTGTTTTTCCTACCTCTGAGAAGAATGTTGCTGGCAATTTGATGGGTATTGCATCAAATCTGTAGATTGCCTTAGGGATGGACATCTTCACAATGTTGATTCTTCCAATCCATGAGCATGGGATATTTTTCCATTTGTCTATGTCATCATTGATTTCTTTGAGCAGTGTTTTGTAGTTTTCACTGTAAAGCTCTTTCATGTCTCTGGTTAGAAAGATGCTGAGGTATTTCATTTTTTTGTGGCTATTGTGAATGGGATTGTGCTTTTTATTT